>NC_050524.1:10775683-10794999 GCF_002922805.2 Oryzias melastigma | reverse complement strand
AAATGTTGCATTCTGTCCATCTCAAGAAACTTAATTAAAGCAATAATTGAATGGTAAGGTTAAGTCTTATTTTGAAATACTAGTAATCTGAAAGCATAAAGTTTACTTGCACAGTTGTGTGTGACTTACAAAAGTGGCAAAAATGCATTGTGTGTTTAAATAGTCAGTATTTATGTAAAATGACAAGTTATGAATTATAATCAAATCACATTAATAATTTCCATCTAATGGTGTTTGATTTGGTCAAGCTGTAAAATAAAAAGCTGTTAACATTTGCCCATCAAACAAAAACGTAAAAATGTGTAAAAGGAGCAACTCCACCCTTATTCACTAAGATGTGTGGGACTTTTTAGTTTAATGACCAAATGAATTCATAGTTTGATCAGTAGTTTGAAAATTTTCACCAAGGAACCCTTTAAAGATGATGTTAACCAGTACATATTAAATCACTGCAGTTACAAATGACAGTAAAACGTGTTCATCTAATTATTTAAAAAAAAAATGTGTTTTAGAAATACAACACAAAACTCATATGTTCTTTATTTCACTGTGTCTGGGTTTTGACCAACTGCCCTTTTTAACAAAAAAAATAAAGATCAAATAATAAATCACATGAAAACCAACTAGATCACATTTTATTTCCATATACTTATGAAATGATAATATAGGCTTTTTAACGTTTCATTTTTTTCTGTTTTAGAGGCCCACTTTTATGTCAAGTTAACAAGTTAATTTCTTTTTTTTTCCTTTTTCTTTTTTTACTATAATACACTTTTTTTTCCACAATTCTGCTCTGCCTGTAAGTTTAACTTCAAGTAAAAAGAATTTTCCCGGTCATCCATTTTCATTTCTGATCATTATGCAGCTCTGATAATTATGTAAGCAAACACACATGGAAGCGTGTAATGATAATTAATGAAAATAATTTATTATTATAAAGTGTAACCAAATGTTTGGAAATGACTCAATCATATGTATTTATGACAATAAATAACATTTTTCATCTCGGTCTCTCCACATATGGTCTCAAATAGAACATGTCAACAAATCAAGAAACTCATAAGCATAAAGACATAAACAAAAACACATGATGGCATAGGTATCATTTTCTATATAAGCCACAACTCGCATAAGACTTCAATGCTAGAGAAAATAATTCATCTCTAAGGCCATAGATGAGTGGACTTAAACATCTAGGGGTAAGAAAAAACGTGACGTAGTTAAAGTATCTAATGTAATTATACAGCACTGGACTAACCTTAAGAGCAGCAGCTTCTGTGAAAACACTCCACATCTGGATTAAGCTAAGCATCAGCTGAAATCCATGAAGAATTACAGTTCTGAGTCCTTTCCATGTTGACTTTTTATTCTCTCCTGAAGCAGTTTTGGCCACTTTCATGATCTTAATGTAGGAGAAAACAATGATTGTGAACATTATAAAACAGTACAACTGACTTATAGCTGATCTGAAATGGCCCTGCCAAGTGAACAACACGAACATCTCCCCATAACAAATTGCCCTCTGGGTATAAATGGTAGGAGACGCTGCAGAATAGAAAATTGCAAGATTAATAGTGCAGGGAACAGCGCTGATGCTGTGAATGACGAGGATGAGCTGCAGAGCACCATGCGGTGTGCACAGCTCTGCATGTCGCAAGGGCATGCATATGGCCACATAGCGCTCCAATGTCATTGCTGTGAGGGTGACAGGAGTCACATATGAATAAAGAGATGAAAGAACAAACAGAATAATGCACAACCACACTGGCAAGGTAAAACGAAAATAGCCCAATAACAGTGTAACACTTGCCAATATTAAAAACAGACAGTCAGACAGCAGAGTCTCAGCAAACAAGATGTAACGCATAGATGTATAAAAAACATCTTTCCTGAAAAAAGTTGAGATAAAAAAAAAGTTGATGCAGAGAAAAACTCCAATCAACACTTGAGCAAAAATAATCTCCTTACTCAATAATCTTTCAGACTGATTACCACTGATAACCGAGCTGTTGTTCAAGCTGTTGTTTGCCATAAATAATTTTGCATATGTCAAACTTTACAGGACTTTATGAAAGGCTGGGTATGACTAAAAATGTTTTTCTAAATTATACCTAAAATCTTAGCAGATCTTATCTATGGCATAGATACACCAAAGAACTAGATAATCAAAGCAACACATTGTCCCGACGTCCTCTCCTGAGCCCCCTCTGAACAGGTTGTGCACGGCCATTTTATAGAAATTCTGGTGTGCCAAGAGGGACTCTGTGTCCAATCCAATCTCATTATCTAATGCTGTGATGTGTCCTATCTGTTCAGCCATTGTGATAAGCAGATATTACATTTACTCCTAATGGCCATTCTGAACATTTCAAAACATGTTTCAAAAATTGCAGGAAATGAATTTGTCATTCCCTTTATATTTCCATTTTATAGAATGTCATGCGCGTGTGATAAGTGTGTCATCAATTGTGACTCATACCAATGATCTACAAGTTATGCTGTTGTATGGTGCCCTAATACCACACTTTAGGCGAGGGGGATGGGGGTGTAGGTAGGTTTCTAATTGATGTAGGTTATACATACATGCCAGGGTGGGTTCGCTTGAGCATGACAATGAAATGTAAGGATTACTAAGGATTTTTAGCCCAAATGCCCAATAACATAGTTGCGCGGGTACAGCGCGAACACGGAGTGCACTTTCTTTGCTGCTTTTCCGCATGCAGTGGGGAAGGGAGGGGCTCCTCACGCGCTCTCACCACCGGCTCCGCTGACAGATGAAAACGCAAGCGAATGGCGGAGCAACCACAAGCAAAAAGGTCCAAGTGTATCTGCTGTGTCTGTATTTTTCTAAAGTAGACGCTGTTTCTAATGGAATAAGGTTTGTAATGGCGGTAACAGCAGTGACCTGTCCGAACCCCATGTTAAGTACACCAGATTCTAGCCGAGAGGTGTAGAGCGTCTGACTGTCCAAGTGAGACGTCTAGCGGTGTTATTGATCCAACAGGGATGTATGCTAATGGTGCACGCATGTGAACCACATGACTGAAGTGTTGATTATCAAAGAAAAATGCAGGAAATTTTAATAAAAGGAGGGATAGTGAATATGGATCACAGCACTGTGAAAATGAATGATCATATAATATTAACAGGCTGAACATTATTATTTCGTCTCAATTATGATAAACTATCTGAAATAAAATTAATTAAAATGCAGCATTATTAATTTTTGAATTGTCTCTGTACATGAAATGTGCTATACAAATAAACTTGCCCTGCCTTTTATTTTCACATTTATTGTTCTTTGAAGTGAGAAGGCCGTTTGATATACTCTTCATTTTAGTTCATATCTGGAGCTTTGTTTATTTGTTACCTTAAAATGTGTGTTATAATTGCAAAGACACGTTCATATTTATTTTATTTCAGTGTTGGAAAGGGTGTTAAGTGAACATATTGTGTTTTAAATTGTTCTAAAATAAGGTTTTGATGAAAACAAAAAGATATATTTGTTTTAAAAATATTTAAATATCATAGATTACCAAGGTAATATATTGATTATTGCAATGGTTGCCATATTGAGATACTATCTGTATTGTGAGTTACCCTGAGATTCCCAACCCTAATGACGGGTGGTGTCAAGGTACAGTGGTGTTGGCCTAGCTGACTTAATACTTACAGTAGTGCATTTCTACCTTCCTTGATGCCCCAAAGAGATTTCCCCTCACAACCCTGTTACTCCCAGCGCACACATATTCACAATCTGATGGCGAATTCACTGCCTAACGCTGGTGTCAATCGTAACCCTTGTGCTACCCTAGATATGTTAATGTAGATAGTGTGCTGAATTTTTTTTCCCCAACGATTTTTGATTTTCACTGGTGTCCATGGTAGACATGACATTCTGTCCACTTTCACCCACAGTTATCATGAGACGGATAACACGTCAAAGTAAGGCTGGGGTCATCTGGACCCCATAAAATAGCACAAGGTTAATCCATCAGGAGCTGTGTAGGGTTCACTGCCTTACCCAAGAACACTTCAACACATAGGTAGGCAATGACAGAACTAAACTTGGAATCTTGCAATCAGAAGTCTACTACTCTACCTGTTTATCACTGCTGCCCCAGTAAGACTCAAAGACCGGTGCGGCTCAGTAAGCATATTTTTCCAGCATTTCGTTTTTACCCTAAAATTTTAATTTTAAAGTTATATCTTAATATTCAGGTTTATCAAACATTTAGAGTGGATTTATTGATTTATTTACCTACAGAACCTACCTCACCCCCTTGGTGGGGATTGAAATGACAAGAGGGATAAATCCAGATAATCTGTGGTTTCAATGGGTCACGCAACAGGCCAGTGATCAAGTCAGCGTTGATTGTGTTGCATGTGCCATATTATTTGACAGTATTTGTAACGAGGGTAAAAATTATTTCGATCAGATGCTGTGCAAGGACCAGGACAACCAGACACAAGGGGTACAGACATTTAGTTTATTGTCCCCAGGATGTAGTTGTTTTCTAAACATCCCACAATGACCCAAGGAGTTTGCATTTCGTACCCAATCTGCTAAAAAAAAAGCACACATAAAACCAAATAAAGCCCCAAGACAAAATTCCAATAAATAGTAAAAACAAGCATTCAATAAAATCGATTTCAAAGGGTTCAGGAAACGTCTCCTTGTTTAGGGTGGGCGACAGTATAGAAGAGAGACCAACAGAAGGCACATCTGAAAGAGGGGCGAGTCGTGACCACACCCCTCTGTGGTTTGCTATTGCTCCTCTCTGTCCACCTAGCTACCAGCCACTGGCTTGACCCAGCACTGTTCTCTGCTCTGTGTGCTGGACTCCGACACTGCTGCGCTCTTCTCAACGCGCTCCTTTGCTCCTGGTCCTGCCCTGGCCTCTCTCGCTGTGCTCCTTGGGTACCAGTCAGACGCTGGCTTCTCTCCCTGCATGTAGTTCCCGCCGTAAGCTCAGCGCTCTCCAACGTTGTGCCGGGCAGCTCCCGCAGATGGAGGATCACCGACTCCTAAGGACAACCCTCCTGTGTCAAATCGCTCCAAAAGGCCCCATCACACATACCTATGATTCACTACAATATTGTGCATTCACGTGCCCTTGGAGTTCAGAGTTCCATATCCGGGGCGAATAAAACAACGCCCGAAAAGAGAAAAGAAAGGAAAATATATATATATATATATATATATGGAAACCAGAAAAAATCATCCTGTGACATATATTGAGGCAATAAGGGTTTTCCTAATGAGTACAAGTTGGCTAACAAAGTCGCAGCAGCTTCATCATGTTCCGCATCAGTGATTTGGCAGAGTTTTTATGCCGGATGCCCTTCCTGACAAAACCTGTATTTGGAGGGCACAGGGACACAGTTAGGATCAGTGGACAACCCTGTGAATCGATCCCAGGGCTCCTAGGTGTCAGCCCTTCACTTAGCCCACTGAGCCACCCAGCTGCCGCAGCAAGACAGGGTAACTAAGTATGCTTAGTATGACCCTTTTGCTCATAGCAAAAATGTTCATTTTACACCAAGTGTATTTATTTATATTTTAATCTACTATCCTTTCATTTAAATTCTTCTCTGCATGTTAATATATCTCATCTTGTACTGATATTTTGACATGAAAAATAGTGCATACATTTTAAGAAGTCCCTGTTCTTTAATTTTCACATGATCAGTTGTGTCAATAGCATCAATACCCCTCAAGCAATTCTAATCCTCACATAAAAAAATATATATATATATGTAAGTACTTGGTGATAACCTAGGTACAAGAAATGTATTAAGTCTGTTATTAAGTGTAACCAAATGTTTGGTAAAGATTATATTTGTTGTAGTTAAAACAATAAATCCAATTTTTATTGAGGTCTTAAAAATACATGTCAACAATAATCTTATTTTTCAAAGAATAAAGCCATAGACAAAAACAAAAATACAGCATGAATGGGTAATTATTATTTTTTATGCAAGCCCCAAAGTGCATAAGACTTCAATGCTTTAAAAAATAATTCATCTCTAAGGCCATAGATGAGTGGACTCAAACATCTAGGGGCAAGAAAAAACATGATGTAGTCAAAGTATCTAATGTTAATATACAGAGTCAGACTAACTTTAAGAGCAGCAGCTTCTATGAAAACACTCCACAGCTGGATTAGGCTAAGCAGCAGCTGAAATCCATGAAGAATTACAGTTCTGAGTCCTTTCCATGTTGACTTTTTATGCTCTCCTGAAGCAGTTTTAGCCACTTTCATGATCTTAATGTAGGAGAAAACAATGATTGTGAACATTATAAAAAAGTACAACTGACTTATAGCTGATCTGAAATGGCCCTGCCAGGTAACCAGCACAAACATCTCCCCATGACAAATTGCTCTCTTGGTATTAAAGGTAGGAGACGCTGTGGAATAGAAAACTGCAAGATTAATAGTGATGGGAACAGCGCTGATGCTGTGAATGATGAGGATGAGCTGCAGAGCACCATGCGGTGTACACAGCTCTGCATGTCGCAAGGGCATACATATGGCCACATAGCGCTCCAGTGTCATTGCTGTGAGGGTGACAGGAGTCACATATGAATAAAGAGACGTAAGAAAAAAGAGAATAAGGCAAAATCCCATTTGCATGGTAACACCAAAATAGCTCAAAATCAACGTAACATTTGCCAAAATTAAAAACAGACAGTCAGACAGCAGAGTCTCAGCAAACAGGATGTAACGCATTGATGTATGAAATACATCCTTCTTGAAAAAAGTTATAATCAGAAAAAAGTTGATGCTAAGAAAAACTCCAATCAACACTTGAACGATAATAACCTCCTTACTAATTTGTTTTACAGGAAAATTACCACTTAGAACAGAGCTGTTGTTCGCCATGAATATTCCCACTTCTGTCAAACATTAGAGGACTTTATGAAAAGCTGGATATGATTGACAAACCTGTAATTTTTTTTCTAAATCACATTCTATCTAAACCACAAAATAAATTCTTAGTGGATCTTAGCTATGGCTCAAATACACAAAAGAACTAGATAATTAAAGCAACACATTGTCCCTACGCCCTCTCCTGAGCTCTATGCAGCCATCTCTGAATAGGTTGTGTTTGACCATTATATAGCAATGCTGGTGAGCCAAGAGGGAGACTGTGGGCAATCCAATGACATTATCTAATATTGTTAAAGTCCCAATAGCTGTCACACACCTGTTTGTTCTCTGAGCACCGATTGGTAGAAAAGCTGTTTTTTTTTGTTTGTTTCGGTATTGGCTAATATTGGTGCCAATTTCGATACTTCAGTAATAAAAATAATGCCTACATCTTTCCAAATCAACACATTCTTAATCCAGGTTCTCACATATAAACGCATGGTTAAGACCTCCGCGTCAATAATTGACGTTTTGGGTGTCGTAGGTTTTTGACATGCTGGATGTTCCTATTAAATCAACCTCCAGGCCACAAATCGGTGGCCCGTCCCTATTTAGCCACACTATGAATTTGCTGCTTGCCGCATGTCAAAAATATAATCCTGAGCTTGACGTCGGAATTGCGTGTGGGTGTCTGTGTATGTCATACTTCCAATGAAAAGAAGGTACGGATGATGTTGAAAGATCAAGTGTATTTATTGTGAATGGTTCTGCAAAAATGTTCATAAAAAAGGAAATTGTTCAAAGATTTTGTTGTTATCTGCAGTTCTATTTCACTCAGGGTGTGTGTCTAGGTGGTAGCTGCTTCCATTGTGTTTCTGTGTCTTTGTGACTGAGTTTGCCGATTTATCTAGTGTATCCCGCCTTCACGTAACAGTTGCTGAGGTTCAGGAAAAAAGCGCTCATATTGGATTTGTATACCCGCAGATCGGGTCACAGAAAACATCACAAACCCAAAGCTGATTTCCTGATTCGCTGATGCGACACAGCAACCTGTGAAATTTCTGTGACTTGCTGTGAAATGCAGCAAGACATTGAAGCACTGCACATGCTCAATCCATCACCAGTCTTACATGATTCTGCCCACTATATCAAGAAAGGTAAAATGATTGGCTAGAACTTCAAAGCGCTGAACAGAGTAGAAGTTATTGACGTGTCTTAAGACAAATAGGCCTTCAGTGAAGCTAAGGACCGAAATGAGGAACCAATTGCAGAAGTTTCTTTCGGTTTTGGTAGAACTGCGTAAATTATAACAGTTCCTACTTGGATGTCACTACAAAGCTTCAATCTATTAATCTATAATCTACTAATCAGGCCAGAAACTTAATTTTGATAAACACATTAAGGCAGTCACAAAATCAGTCTATTGCCATCTCAAAAATATATCAAGGATTAAAGATCTGATGTCTAGGCAGGACCTGGAGAAACTAGTGCATGCTTTCATCTTTAGTCGACTTGATTACTGTAACAGTGTTTTTACAGGACTACAAAAAAAATCCATCAGAAAACAGCAGCTTATTCAGAATTCTGCTGCTCGGGTTCTCACAAGGACCAAGAAAGTAGACCACATCACATTATCTGTCTGCCAGAGGACAGACTTTAAAGTTATGTTACTGGTTTATAAAGATTTGAATGGTTTAGCAGCAAAATACATGACTGACCTCTTGACCCCGTGTGTACCAGCCAGACCTCTGCGGTCATCAGGATCCGGTCTTTTATCAGTTTCTAGAGTCAGAACTAAACATGGAGAAGCTGCATTCAGCTTCTATGCTCCACAAATCTGGAACAGACTTCCAGAAAACCGTATGCCCCGGTTCCGCTGGCTTTCACTGCTGTATCACGGGTAAAAAAATTGGAAAATCTGCCACACGCGCTAAGGTGCACTGACTCTATGCATGTTTGTGGAATAGCAGTAATACAGACACTGGAGTCCATTCCACTGCAGCTCCACTACCATAGCACTGCTTAATCACATGTAAGCACGTCCTCCCATGCTCAGCTGCTAAACAGACGCTGTAAGCAGTGGTACAAACGCAGACCAGCTACAGCCGTGCTGCAGCAGTGCACAAATTTCTGCGAGTGTGCGGCGTTCGCTTCATGTCCAGATTTCTCACTGAAGTTGCTTTTTCATGGCCATTGCACTGCTGTACCACTGGTAGCACACGCAGTCACCCGTGGTCTCAATTTTTGTTCACTTCAAAAATTCTTTCCGCGTGTAATGGTGGCCAAATTTTGTACCGCGTGTATGGGGGTCTATTCCACTGCTACATCTCGGCCGTTGCACTGCCAGACCACTGCTAACAGCGTCTCTACAACGGGGATGTAATTTCTTCCGTGCCCCAGCAGTGATATGGCTGTGAAAATCAGTGGGGCCGAGCCTTTAGATCAGCTGAAACACTCAGTGTATTTAAATCCAGGTTAAAGACTCACCTGTTCTCAGTTGCAATTGATTAGTGTGTATTCATATGCAGTGTTTATCTGTGCTCGTTTTAAATTCAGTTATTTTTACTTTCATTTAATCATATTTTAATGATCAAACTTTTACTATTTTTATTGAATTGTCTTCACACATGAAATGTGCTATACAAATAAGCTTGCCTTGCCCTGCCTAGACCTTTCAGGTCTGCTAATAGCATTATTTTCCTTTTACACAAAGTCTTTCAGTTTACTTAATACTGCTCTGTCTGTTAACAGTTCTCCCATTGTACTAAAATACCGGTGAGGTATGAGAGAAAAGGATAAGAATTTCTCAAGTTCTAGTTCATTCATATTCACATTATCAGTGATAACATAAGCAACCTTCATGCAGTTCTAATAATTATATAAACAAATACACGTGGACACATGGTGAGGACAAAAGTACGAGACATTTATTAAATCTGCTGTAAAGTGTAACCGAGTGATCAGTAAAGGCTGCATAAAATGTATTTACAATAGAAAACAACATTTTTCATCAATACATACAGTATATGGTCTCAATTAGAACATGTGAACGTGTCAAGAAACATATTTTGGAAAGAATAAAGCCATAAACAAAAACACCCATACATATAATTGGATAATTATTTTTTATAAAAGCCACAACTTGCATAAGACTTCAATGCTTTAAAAAATAATTCATCTCTAAGGCCATAGATAAGTGGACTCAAACATCTAGGGGCAAGAAAAAACATGACGTAGTTAATGTATCTGATGTTGACATAGAGTATCAGACTAACTTTGAGAGCAGCAGCTTCTATGAAAACACTCCACAGCTGGATTAGGCTAAGCAGCAGCTGAAATCCATGAAGAATTACAGTTCTGAGTCCTTTCCATGTTGACTTTTTATTCTCTCCTGAAGCAGTTTTGGCCACTTTCATGATCTTAATGTAGGAGAAAACAATGATTGTAAACATTATAAAAAAGTACAACTGACTTACTGCTGATCTGAAATGGCCCTGCCAGGTGAACAACACAAACATCTCCCCATGACAAATTGCCCTCTGGGTATAAATGGTAGGAGACGCTGCAGAATAGAAAATTGCAAGATTAATAGTGCAGGGAACAGCGCTGATGAAGTGAATGATGAGGATGAGCTGCAGAGCACCATGCGGTGTGCACAGATCTGCATGTCGCAAGGGCATACATATGGCCACAAAGCGCTCCAGTGTCATTGCTGTGAGGGTGACAGGAGTCACATATGAGTAAAGAGATGAAAGAACAAACAGAATAAGGCACAACCACACTGGCAGGGTAACACCAAAATAGCTCAAAATCAATGTAATATTTGCCAATATTAAAAACAGACAGTCAGACAGCAGAGTCTCAGCAAACAGGATGTAACGCATAGATGTATAAAAACCATAATTCCTGAAAAAAGTTAAGATCAGAAAAAAGTTGATGCTAAGAAAAACTCCAATCAACACTTGAACAATAATAACCTCCTTACTAATTCGTTTTACAGGAAAATTACCACTTATAACAGAGCTGTTGTTCGCCATGAATATTCCCACTTTTGTCAAACACTAGAGGACTTAATGAAAAGCTGGATATGATTGACAAACCTGCAATTTTTTTTCTAAATCACATTCTATCATAGCACATCCTAGCTATTGCATGAATACACCAAAGAACTAGATTTCCAAAGCAACACATTGTCCTCTCCTGAGCTCTATCCGTCCATCTCTGAATGAGTTGTGTTATGCCATTTTATAGTATTGCTGGGGAGCCAAGAGGGACACTGTGTTCAATTACATGTCACCATCTAGTGTTGTCCACCTGTAGTATATGTGTTTTGGAGGGATATTGTAATTGATCAAAAAACAACAGTGTCATTTTTTTTAAAGTTCCTAGATGTTTAAACCATAATGGTTACAACACAATGACTTTCATGTTTCAGTAGTGTTAAATATTTAAATGAATTTTACATTAAAAACTTTGTAAATGTCAAAGTTTAATCTTTTTTTTCTTTTTCCAAATATTCGTTTGAAAATTGCCATTGACATGCTGATGAACTATGGAAAGACTTGAATTGGTTGCATTCATTACACATTAAACATTAATATCAGAGTCGGAAAATAACTGCATTAAACGGTAAATGTTAGAATTAGTGCTGGCTGATATAAAAAACATTCTATATCCCATTATAAATTATTTTATATCAAATATATATATCAGGGTAAACCACAATCAAGTATGTTTTCAATAATTCTCTGAAAAAAGTTATACAAATTTCATTACTTACTTTTCTCTGACTTTATTTTTAATTGACATTTAACTGAGTCAAATGAGAACAGCTGTGACTAACTTATACAGTGGCCTTAAAAAAGTAAAAGTTATTCAAACTTAATTTGCAAAATATACTATTTTTGTATACATTTTTAAAGTGCACAACAGTTTCAAGCATCTGAGTAGAAAAACACATTTTTTGCTCAAAAGTTCAGCAAAAAAAACAAACAAATCAAAATAGAATTTTCTAAAATCTGTACCAGAAAATCTGGATTGAACAAAATAGTTTAATGTGTGAGCCATAAATGAAAGTGCACATTAAAAAAGGCACAGGGTAGGTATTTATTTATTTATTTATTTATTTTATCTACGGTAATTTATAGGTGGTGTGCAAGAAACACAAGATGGTCAACTGTGTGTGGCTTCACATGACTTATTACATGTGATGATGTTCCCGCTCGCACTAAAGGCCCTTTCAGATGAAGAACTTAGCAAGATTGCACAAGTTTTGGCCCAGGTGCCTGAAGAAACATGGAAAACTCCAGTTCAATTTAAGCTCTGCTTGGCCATGAAGAAATGGTGGGTTAACCTGCCAACTTGAAGTAGCAACCTAAACTTTTCTTTGTTCTCTTTGTGTGATGGGAAAGCTCTGGATTATCTTCAGCCGAGGGTGTTGAACTGGATGCTGGTGTTGTGGCTCCCACCATGTCCTCCAGCTCTACAGCAGCTCTCATCTTTATGAACTTCACCCTCTCTTTCTACATGTAGGTTGTCTTAAACCGTGGATCAACAAGTGTTGCCATGCCAACGAGGTTATTGGTGGCATGGTCATCATACTTTTCATTGAGGTACTTGAGGATACCTTCTTTTACTACCTTTGTGAGCTCTGTGTCCCCATCCGTCTGACTCAGGATTTTGTTGTTGAAGAGGTGAAGTACTGGCTTCAGAAAAGATACACTGACATACTTCTCCCCAGATAAAGCATCAATAAACTCAAACAGCTGACCCAGTACCTTGTTCAACGACTGTAGCAATCTCATGTCTTGACAGCTTGGTATCAGATGCCTTGAAAATTGTTAGTACAGGTACTATGCTACTAGTCCTCCTCCAGCCAAGTTCTTTGCCCGTCTTAAACATGACAAATCCATACAGCATGATTGCATCTCCCCCTTTTCACCTTTATGTATTATCAGCATTCTTTCCAAACACATAGCAGGTACATATTGAGCCAAGGAGAAATGTTGAATAGCAATTCAGTTTGCCCTCAAAGAACACCAAGGTGGATGCTAACACCAGGGATGTCCAACGTCTGTCCTCGAGGGCCAGCGTCCTCCTGGTTTTCCAGAAACCCTGCCTTATCTACTGCTGATTATCTGGATCACGTGTGTTTGACCAATAAGGAGCTTCAATGGCAGGTTGGTTGGAAACCTTGTAGGACCGGCACTCGAGGCCTGACTCTGGACACCCCTGCTATAGACACCCCTTAACAATAGACACAATACCACACAGCATACATTCTTTGTCATTACATACAAACACACACACACTGGTCTTACCTTTACTTGTTAATGAAGTTCATGCATCTCTTTTACTGGACAAAAATCTCCAGGACTTGGGCATAAAAGTCTTCCTTATCTTCTTTTAGTCTTCTTTTCTTTTAGTCTCACAGCCTCAATGACGATGTGTTGGTCATCCATTGTTTATTGTTTAAAAGTCCAATCTTGATAAATGTTTGAGTGAGATACACTGAATCTGACTCAAAGGTGAGGCATTGCCTCATTTGTCTCCTTTGACTGTATATCCATACTTTGTGTCACATTTCTGAAACTAAACTAAAAGTTGGGAGCACAAAAACAATATTAAAAATACAAAATGTAGATACTAAAAAAAAAACAAAATGTTGATTATTTACTGAGTATAAAAAGGGTTGCAAATGCAAATCATTTATCCAAAACCAAAAAGCTATTTTTAAAGAATGGTTGAACTTTGCAAAAAAAGTTCATGTTTTTAATTACATTATAGAAAATTTCATTGAAAACCTTTCCTTTGGTCCCATTTTAGTGGAAACAAATAACTTCAAACTTTACTGTTGTGTAAAGAAAAAAATTGGTCTATTTTATTACTTTTTTAACCTTTTTTTTAACTCTGATTAGTAGGGAATCTATGTTTTTGTACCTTAAGCTTTTAGGAATGTAGAAAACAGTGTTCACAGTTTCTGTACTAATGTTTATTTCTCTACAGTCTAATCTCAAATTTTGTAGAGTTTCAGAACTTTCATTAAAGAATATTGTTGTTCGTATGTTCTCTTGTTTGTTGTCTGGATAGTGATGTTTAAAACAACATTTAAAACTATTATTTCACAATCATTTTTTTGTAATTAATTTTACAAAGTAATACTTGAATTTTATATAAACCCATTAGCAATAAATTAAGAAATTTAAGACTTTATTGGTTTGAATCATTTATTTAAATTTCATGTTATGACTATGACCTGTAGATACTAAAACACCAAACTTAAGAGTCTCTAAAACCACAAATATCACATTAGACCAACCGTAAAGAGAAGTTTAAAGCACACATGTTAAGGATCTGTTCATTTCTGTGCACTCAACACTTGGTCGGGCCTCCTTTTGGATGGATTACTGCAGCAAAGCACTGTGAACCTGAAGGCGATGTAGGCAATATAGAACTGCGCAAAGAGGTCCAAGCTTCTTTGATATCTGCTTGTAAATTGTCTATATGGTTGGGATTGGTGTCTCTCATCTTCCTGTTGACAACACCCCATTGTCTATCATGTTCATATTTTGGCACATTTGCAATGTGCCTCTTCTAGGTTTGCCATTAATAGAAGACCTGTGTGCAGGGGTAATGGCTTCTTGGTGAAAAATAACAAACTCAAAAAGCACATAGGAAGGAAAACACTAATCTCTCTTTTTAAAGCACTTTTTGTATATAATGTTAAGCAAAGTGCTGTATACCAAAAATAACATAAAAAAACACATCAGTTTAAAAATTACCCCACCCTGGACCAACACACGACCTCCCTTACCCTCTCACACCTCCCACCCCCCCTTAACTGATGCAAATAAACATTGGGAACTAGACTGAGCATGGAGAAAGGAGGAATTGAGGAAGCACTGGAGGGAAAAACTAAATAAAAATAAAAATGCTCAAAAAAGTAGACACAATGATAAAAGCAATAAAAAATAAGGCATTAAAATAAGAAATATTAGAGTGAGTTATTAATGATCCAGTGTAAAATCACAAGACATAATGAAATAAATAATTGAATTTCAGTTTTAATTGAAATTGTTATATATGTGTTTACATTTGTTTCTTTTTTCAAAGTGCTTTGAACTACGTTTTTGTACAAAAATACTCTTTTTACATTAACCTCTCCTTGAGTTTTTATCCTTTGTAAGAAGAAAAGTTTTTAATGGTCAAAAAAAGCAACACATTTTTTTAGGATCACTAAAACCTTAACATGAACGTTTCCACTTGCCAAGACATTTATTTAGTTTCTTAAATATTTTTAAAGTAAATAATAAGTAAAACAAAACAACAAAGTCTTAAAAGTAAAATGTATTTTTTGCTCACAATAAATTGTGTTTTTTACCCAAACCACACAGAGCATAAGATTTCAGTGCTTGAAAAAACAGCTCATCTCTAAGGCCATAAATGAGAGGACTCAAACATCTAGGAGCAAGAAAGAAAATTATATAGTTGAAGAACCTCACATTAATATACAAAATCAGATCAATTTTTAACACTGCCGCCTCTATGAAGGGACACCACAGCTGGATGAGACCGAGCAGCAGCTGGAAACCATGGAGAATCACAGTTCTGAGACCTTTCCATGTTGACTTTTTATTCTCTCCGGACGCAGTTTTAGCCACTTTCAGTATCTTGACATAGGAGAAAACGATGACTATTAACATGAGCAAGAAGTAAAACTGACCCACTGCTGATCTGAGATGACCCTGCCAGCTGAACAATATGAACATCTCTACAGAACATACTTTTCTCTGGGTAAAGAAGGAGGGAGACACAACAGGAACAAAAATAGAGAGATTAACAGTGCAGGAAACAGCGCTGATGCTGTGAATGATGAAGATGAGCTGCAGAGCACCATGCGGGGTGCACAGTTCTGCATGTCGCAAGGGCATGCAGATGGCCACATAGCGCTCCAGGGTCATTGCTGTGAGGGTGAGAGGTGTGACAAATGAGTACACAGACAAAATAATGTACATAATTAGGCACAGCCACATATCCATTGTAGAATCAAAATAGCTTAAAACGAGCAGAGAGTCGGTCAATATTAAGAACAGACAATCAGAAAGCAAAGTCACAGCAAATAGGATATAGCGCATTGTTGTGTAAAAGACTTCCCGCCTGAAAAAAGTTGAGATTAAAAAAAAGTTAATGCTGAGAAAAAGTGCTATTGACACCTGAACAATGATAACCCGATTGTTGATTATTTTGATAGGAAATCCACCACTGCTCACAGAGCCGTTCAGAGCCATCTTTTTCTGTGTGTGTAAAATTTGTGAAAAAAGTAAAATACACAACAATTTTTTAAAGCATTACTTAAAATCTGAATAATCCCAATGATTCAAACTGTCTTTGGCACAAATAGAAAAATAAAAAACCTAGATTACTAAACCCTTCCCACTCATCACCACTGTGTGTCTTCTCCTGGCCTCTTTGTGTACGAGTCTTTTATAATGGTGACAGTGAGACAGCAGGCCAAAAAAAACAAAACAAAAAAAAAAAAAACACTGCAAGTACCATCAGGTACATCCAAAAAACTAGAATATTTTGACAATATTTTTTTGTTTTCATATTCAAAGGGTGAAACTTGTGTTTTCTATAAATATTTATTCTAAATATTACAATAAAGCTCACATCCCTGAAGATGATGCTCAAGTTGTTTTTACCCATTATCTATTCCAATACTATTTTAAAAAAGCAAGGTAGAAATAGGGACTTAGTTAGATTAATTTAAAGATTAATTTGATAATTCAAGAACAGATAAACATGTCAAGATCAGAGGAAATGTTTTATTTCTGCAGTTAAAGAGGAATTGACGCTGGAGGTATTAGATTTGATTAAAGCGATGCGTAAAACTTCCAATGCACATACAGAGAATATCATACTGTGGATGACCACTCCAATACTTATTAGTCTGTACATCTCTTAGTGATCTATGTCTGTCCTCCTGATCTTTCAAATTTCCTTTTACCACATAGACCTCCCAGAACTCTTTGCTCCTTGGGTTCCTGTTTGCTATTGATTTTCACAGTTAGAACTAAAACTATTTCATGGTTCTCACCTGTGGATGTGCCGATTATAAACTTTGGTTTGTTTTTTGTCAGTTATGTTCTGGTTTTCGGTCATGTTCTGTTTTGAATTGTCCCTCAGTCACAGCAGTTTCAGATTTGTCATGATTCAAAGCTATCTTCATTTCAGTTAATTACTCTCAGTCTACAGAGCTGTGGACCCCACGTGACTCCCTGTGTTCAGGTGGCCATTTTGGCAGCAACATGAGCGCCACTGCTGAAACTTTCTAGCCATCGGAGTATCTATATTGGGGCATGCTCCATGATAACGCAGACTCTGCTTATCAAATAGGAAGTCAGCTTTTGTGAAAAACTGTCAACATAAAAAAGGTAAAGAACAAATATTTGATTAATTATTTATTTTTTTGTTGAGTGAACATTGTGAGCTTGTCAATATGAGGTGTTTATTATCAGAAATGATCAGACCTCACGGAAATCAACTATCTGATGCGATCCGACCTTCACGTTACCATTTTAAGAATACACAAAGTAAGTTTTACACCAAAAACCCTTGTGGATGGCAGAAACTTTCCGATAGGACGTTGGTGCAGCTGCAGCTTTGAAAATCGGCTACAAGAGTTTTAAAAGAAAGATATTTTTTTCTCATGGTTGTGCAAGAGAGACTTGATGAGGAAGGGAAAATTTTATTTTGTAAAAGCAGAACCATTCAGAGATTTAGTTATCAAACTTTCTGTCATTTTAAAAATTTTAATGGAGCAGATAATGGAGACAAATGGCTACATTTAAACAACAGTTGAAACAAAAACAGAGTAAAAAAATTCCCTCCATCATAAAAGCCAGTAATTAGACCTGAAGCATAAATAACATCTGTGACAAAAAAGTTACAGAGCGAGAAATGGCAGACTGGAACTCTCTTGGTGAATTAAAAAAAAGGAGGGGGCAGTAATGAATAAGACCATCAAAAATAGTGATCACATGATATTAACAGGCTGAATGTTCATACTAATAATAAATTACCCAACATACATGTAAAATTAATTGTGTATTTTATTTCCACTGTTATTGTTCTTTAAAGTGAGGAGGATATTTGATATACTTTACTTTTGGCTCCTTATTGCACTGTTTATTTAAGCTGCTACCTTAGAGTGTTTGTTATTACAAAGACACATTAGTATTTATTGATTATTTTAACTCACTGGTAAGTTAAAACATTGTGTTTACATTTGTTTTAAAATAAAAGGTTTTCATGTACATAATTTATTCGTCTTCTTACTCCTTGTTTTCACACAGAAAAGTATCGATAAGAATACCGATCGATAAGAGGAGTATCGCTAAAATCTTAATGATACCCATTCCTAAAAATGATTACATGCCAACTCCAAATAAATTACTTCAAGTTGTGCAGGTAATGTTTGATGGAGGTGCCACATAAGACGCTGCTGGCAAATTGAAAGAGCAATAAAGGTCAAATGGTTTGAGAAAGATTTTCATAATTATTTTTCCAAAACTTGGCAAGTCCCACATTTTGCAAAGAGCAGCTGGACATGGCCGTGGATTGTACAACAAGAATTTTACAGAGCAACCCAAGCTGCACCAAAGACAAATTCTAGAAACACTGTTTTACAGTTTCTACTCAGTTTGACAAATAAATAGAAAAAAATCATTAAAAGGCCAGTTAAGTTTTCAATAAACCATTTACTTTATTAAATATTTTTTATGTTTTTTAGTCTGACACAACAAGCAAGAGATTTCAGTGCTCTTCCCATTTTTTAAATGTTCCACAGTGAGATGTTAGAGAAAAAAAAATAAAACATACTGGATACAGGTGACAAAAGTGTGATAAATATAAAATGATAAGCAAAAAGCTCACGTGAGTATGCAGTATTTATCAAAGAAATAGGGCACTTTGTAAGTTTTAGACATGTTGATCAGTTGTATTAACAGATTTTTCATTAGTATGATAAAACATGCATAAAAATAGCATTACCCTTTTTGAGAAAGTTATAAATTTCAAATTGAGTGCAATTAAAATTTAAATTAAAATCAAATAAAACAGATGTGTGAGTGCCAAATCTATGAGCACAATATATTTATTTGTTCATTTATTTGACAGAGACATTGCACATTTAAAAGGCTTTACTATTAATCCACCAGAGTCAGCTACAAAGCTGTTTTTCATCTGCTGTCCCTGGACTGATGGTTATATTGTCCACCAAATAACAAAAATGAAAAAATAAATGCAATGCAAGAATAAAAATTGTAAAACCACATAGCATTTGAAAAGATAAAAATACCACAAATGAAGAGTAAAAGATGCAACTGTAACTTTGTAAAAATGTGAACAAAGTCACTCCTCTAAAGGTTTAAATTAAAGAAA
>NC_050524.1:10706908-10774726 GCF_002922805.2 Oryzias melastigma | reverse complement strand
AAGTTGTGCAGGTAATGTTTGATGGAGGTGCCGCATAAGACGCTGCTGGCAAATTGAAAGAGCAATGAAGGACAAATTGTTTGAGAAGGATTTTCAGCACTTGGCAAATCCCACATTTTGCAAAGAGCAGCCGGACATGGCCATGGATTATAAAACAGGATTTTTACAGAGCAACCCAAGCTGCACCAAAGACAAATTCTAGAAACACTGTTTTACAGTTTCTATTCAGTTTTACAAACAAATAGAAAAAAATCACTCAAAGCCCAGTTAAGTTTTCCATAGACCCTTTACTTTATTAAATATTTTTTATGTTACTTTTTTACTCTGATACAACAAGCAACATATTTCAGTGCTCTTCACAAAGTTTTTAAATGTTTCACAATGAGCTGTCAGAGTAAAAAACATAAAACATACTGGTTACTGGTGACAAAAGTGTGATAAATATAAAATGATAAGCAAGAAGCTCACGAGTATGCAGTAATTACATCAAAGAAATAGGGAACTTTGTGAGTTTTAGACATGTTGATCAGTTGTATTAACAGATTTTAAATTAGTATGATAAAACATGCATAAAAAGAGCATATCCCTTTTTGAGAAAGTTATAAATTTCAAATTGACTATGCTTAAAATTTAAATTAAATTCAAATAAAATGTGTGTGAATACAAAATCTATGAGTGCTATATATTTATTTGTTCATTTATTTGACAGAGACATTGCACATTTAAGAGGCATTACTACCAATCCACTAGAGTTAGCAACAAAGCTGTTTTTCATCTGCTGTCCCTGGACTGATGGTTAGACTGTCCACCCTATAAATAAATAAATAAATAAATGCAATGCAAGAATAAAAACGGTAAAAGCACATAACATTTGAAAAGATAAAAATACCGCAAATGAAGAGTAAAAAATTCAACTGTAACTTTGTAAAAATGTGAACAAACTCAGTCTTCTAAAGGTTTAAATTTAAGAAACATGAACATTTCCCTCCGACTTTTATTATTTTCTATACAGGCGATTTTCTATACAGGCGACAAAAAGCATATGACTTCAATGCTTGAAAAAACAATTCATCTCTGAGGCCATAAATAAGAGGACTCAAACATCTGGAGGCAAGAGAAAATGTGACATAGTTAAAGTACCTTATATCTCTATGCAAACTCATATCAATTTTATAAACTGCATCTTCTACAAAAGGACACCACAGCTGGATGAGACAGAGCAGCAGCTGGAAAGCATGAAGAATAACAGTTCTGAGACCTTTCCATGTGGACTTTTTATTCTCTCCCGAAGCCGCTTTGGCTGCTTTCATGATCTGAACATAGGAGAAAATGATGACGGAGAGCATGATCAAGAAGTAGAACTGGTTCATAGCTGAGTTCAGATGATCCTGCCAGGGAAACAAAACAAACATCTCCCTAAAACACAGTCTGCTATTGGAGTACAAGTTTGAAGACACTGTGGCAGAGAAGATGGAGAGGTTAACAGTGCAGGGAACAGCACTGATGCTGTGAATGATGAGGATGAGCTGCACAGCACCTCGCATGGTGCACAGCTCTGCGTGCCGCAGGGGCATGCAGATGGCCACGTAGCGCTCCAGCGACATTACTGTAAGCGTGATAGGTGTGACAAGAGCGTACACAGACAGAATAGTATACACTATACAGCACAGCCAAATCTGCATGGTAAAATTGAAATAAGCTGACACAAGCAAAGCGTTGCTCATGATTAGAAACAGACAGTCAGCCAGCAGAGTCACAGCGAATAATATATAACGCATGGTCGTGTAAAATGTATCCTTCCTGAAAAATGTGGAAATCAGTAAAAAGTTAATGCTAAGAAAAACTGCTATTGACACCTGAACAATCAGAATTCGAGTAGTAATTGTTTTCACAGGAGATCCGCTGGTCGCAGAGCTGTTGAGTGCCATAAATCAAAATGTTTGATTTCTTGAAAAAATGTGGGCGTTTTTTTTAAAAGACATAACTATTTTTAAAAATCATTACTTTGTGTTGAAACTGATCTTCAGTCAAGCACCTGAACTGTCAAAAATGACCAAACCAGGACTCATCGGTAGTCTCTGTCTTCTCCTGAGCTCCGTGCGGCCGTATGAGAGAAGGTTGTGCATGACCATTTATAGAAGTGACAGTAAGACAGGAGGGACACCGTCCAAGCCTATTGTTGTCATCAGACCAATTGAAACCATTATCTACATACTCTAGATACTTCTTTATTCAGATTAAACACATTAAGTTTTTGAATTAATGCAGGTTTAATTTATTATCATGACAGATTTCTTTTTGTTTCAAGAAATATCAACCTGACTGCATTAAATACCTTAAATTTAACTGTTTAAAACTACAATTGTTGTTTCTGAACACAAAATTGTTTGTATTTCTGGATTTTTTTTTTCTTTTTTAGCATAGAACAGTAAAAATATTTTAATTACTTTAAAGTCTCACTCCTATAATTTTTGTTCTGTTTTGAAAGCCTTCCTAGTTGTCTTTTGATAATGCAGTTTTTAGGCGAAATCAAAAAATCTTTTTCTAGGACATCGTATAATTCGTCCTAATCCCTTCACTACACAGTATATAGTGCACTTTATACTGCTTTTGCCATATTATAGTGCTGTCCAAAACATCAATTCCAATATCTAGTACCCTAGAAGTTTCCCAGAATTCCCTGTGCTCACAACATTGGTGAATATAGACCACAATGCATTGCATTTCAACATTTTTTGTGAAAAAAAGTGTTTAAATGTAATTTCTTAATAAACAATTAAGATTTTCACCATCAGAACACAGTAGAGACATAAATTAATGTAATAAATTGCTCATACTAATTACATTTTCACTTTGCAAAGGTGTGAATTGGGCGGCGCAGCCAAAATGTAAATACCTGAAGTTCAACAGGTGCGTCGCATCAGCCAATCAGGAACTCAGCTTTGGGTGCGTGACGTTTTCAGTGACTCGATCGGCTGGTAGAATACTAGTCCAAACCGAGCATTTTTGTCCATAACTTTCATCTTTTTCTTTTACCCGTTTGAGCCATAGGTTTGCAGAACTCATCCAGCTACTCTGGACAGATCGGCGGCTTTCGCTCCGGCAGACAGAGAGACGTTGCAGGGGCTGCCAGCTCAGGTCTCATCGAGACATTTAAAAAAAAAAAGGAAAAAAGTCTCCTAATTTTACCCCCCCACCCCCCACCCCTCTTGGATTAATATGAAACAGAGAACCTTCAAGCTCAGCCAAAAAGACACACAAACAGACACAGCGCCCTGTACCCAGAAAATCTTTTAATAATAATCCTAACCCAAACATGGAGACATGATTACTGATGTTTTTGTTGAACTCTTCACAATAAATAAACCTTATTCCTCGACATTGTATGTGTCTTCCATTAATTTCTAAGTGAGATATCCACAGACAGAGCTGGTAGCTCCTCCCACATGTGGCGGTGTGAAAGCACCTTTAGGATGGGAATTCTGATATAGCCGCAGTTTCTGCAAAATGGCAGATAAAATTTTCATTTATGTTTCAGGCTCCACCACAGCATTGAGATTGCTCTTATTAATGTGATGAAGGACAACAGTTTGAGTACTGATATGAGCTTAATCCTTTATCTTAGTGTTATAGGCCTTAGGGCAGGGGTATCCAGGCCCCGAGGGCCAGCGTCCTGTATGTTTTCCAACGAGTCTTTCATTGAACCTCCTTAATGGCTAAACACACCTGATCCAGGTAATTAACAGCAATTAAGACAGGGTTTCTGGAAAACCAGTAGGAGGTCGGCCCTCAAGGCCTGGATTTGGACTCCCCTGCCTTAGGGCTTCTTTTGATACACTCGGCCAGCAAAGGACTGAGTGAACATCGTTTGTATTTCTCTTAAATGATTTAACCACTGTCTTGAAAACAGACTTTTTAAAATTGGTAACTCTGTCTTAGGGACTGTGGGGTTCCCCAGGGGTCCATGCAGAGAACTGTTTTCTTTGATCCATACATTTCTCTTCTAGTGCAGTAAAAATGAAGCACTAACGTGTTTTAGAACATATTACATTTCACTCACAACAAGTGAATGTGGCCTTGAGCAATCAATCTGTCACTGCTACCAGAGGGATTCCAAGAAAGTGTTCTGCTTTTATTCAAAATGATCTTCTGCCGAGAATTAGACATAAACAACAACAAAGAAATATTCAGTTGTTTGTAATTAAAAACTAAAGCAGTCTTCATATGTTCCTTCCACTCTGATAAGTCCAGATCAAAAGCTATTCCCCTTAGTTGGTGTATTACAACTGAATGTCTCTTACCTAAACTGCTCTCTTATATTTGTAATTTATGATTTAACTGTTTTAAATGTGATTAATTTGACTAGTTGGAGTTTTGTCTAAATTGTGATTTTTGTTCTTGCACTTTTCATTTGTCTATTTCAATACGAAGCATCCTGACCCTGAAGTAAATCTGCATATTTTGCCAGAATGACAAAAACTCGTATCTTCTCCATCTCACACATTTGCCCAATTCCCAAAAGTACTTGAGTAAACCTATGTAGTGATGGTGCGGCCTATCAGAAGATTGAGGGTTTTTTTCCCGCCCTGTGTGCCCACATGTTAAACTTTCCTTGGGAAGGACACTGAAGCCCGCGTTGCTCCTGGTGGCTATGGGTTGGTTGCAGTGTGAGACACAAGAGCTGCCATCAGAGTGTGAATATGTGTGCATGGATGAATGGAAGAGGAAACTAATCAAGTTCTATTCTAATATGCCTGAAGTGTATTATGTTGTAGTTCATGTTGTTCTATAATCCATTGTTAATGATAGAGATTATTCGTCCAGTTGACATGCCTGCATTATCATACTTTTAGTTTCTCCTCTCTGTCATATTTTGGTTAGTCAAGATGCAGTTATGTCAAAGTGAAAACTACATTTTATTATGGACAACTATCAAGGAAATTAATGTCACCTTGCTAATACATGTACATTCTAATCTACCCACTTTTCCTCCTAGATTCAACCACTCTTAAGCACTTACTCCTCCTTAAAAAGACAAACAAAAAATGTATTTGTACAGTAATTACATCACAATCATAGAAAACTGCAATAGGTTTGCTTTTAAGCTTTTACTGAACACTCAGAAAACAGAAATCCTCACATTTTCAGTAATATATCACAATTACCATCAGGATCAGAAGAATTTTAAAATCACTATACAATTCTTACTTGTTTCTCTTGTATATATTTTTAAAATGAAAATACCTATATGTGGAACAAAAAAAACTAACCATTTTTTAAATCATTTTTTATGAAAGCCACAACGAATATAAGATTTTAGTGCCTGAAAAAACAATTCGTCTCTAAGGCCATAGATGAGAGGACTCAAGCATCTTGGAGCGAGAAAAAACATGACATAGTTAAAGTATCTCACATTTATATACACAATCAGATTAACTCTAAGAACAGCAGCTTCTATGAAGCCGCACCACAGCTGGATGACACCGAGCAGCAGCTGAAATCCATGAAGAATCACAGTTCTGAGTCCTTTCCAGGTTGACTTTTTATTCTCCCCTGACGCCGTTTTAGCCACTTTCATTATCTGAACATAGGAGAAGACAATTACTGTGAAAATAATTAAGAAGTAAAACTGACTTATGGCTGATCTGAGATGGCCCTGCCAGCTGAACAGCAGGAACATCTCCACAGAACACACTCTGCTCTGGGAGTAGATGGATGGAGACACGGCAGCAGAGAAGATGGAGAGGTTGACAGTGCAGGGAATTGCACTGATGCTGTGAATGATGAAGACGAGCTTCAAAGCACCACGCGTCGTGCACAGCTCTGCATGTCGCAGGGGCATGCAGATGGCCACATAGCGCTCCAGTGACATTGCTGTCAGCGTGATAGGTGTGACAAACGAGTACACAGACAGAATAATGTACAATATAAGGCACAACCACATGTGTATGGTGAAACCAAAAGAGCTCAACAGAAGCAGAGAGTCAGTCATTATTAAGAACAGACAATCAGACAGTAGAGTCAAAGCAAACAGGATATAACGCATGGTCGTGTAAAAGACTTCCCTCCTGAAAAAAGTTGAGATTAAAAAAAGATTGATGCAGAGAAAAACAGCTATCAGCACCTGAACAATGATTGCCTGATAGTTAAGCTTCTTTGGAGAAAACCCAACACTGATCACAGAGCTGTTGGATGCCATGAATAGGTTTTGAGAAAATGTTTGAGAGCTTTATAAATACAGAATTATAAAACTTAGCAATCACATTTAAATGGAAATAAAGCTGTAAAGTTTACTTTTGCACAGATATTGATTTACCAAAAAATACTACATACATCTCCTCTGATCAGCAGCCATCTGAGAGAAGGTTTGATGTGAGGGTTTTATAGAAGTGGCAAGCAACAAGCACTTTGATGCAAGCATGTGTCAAACAATCTGTTACCTCAAACACTCCCCGTAACCCACAGCAACTATTACACAATCATAACTTGAGGTGCGTGTCATTTCCTATTGCCAAGGCAAAACACTTCCTTCCCTGGCCAGCTTACAAAGACAGATTAAAACAGTCAGATATTCAAAAAATACTATTGAGCAGTGACCTAAATCCGAGTTTTTCAGCAGAATTGGCAGGTGGCTGTGCTGCGGCATTAGTACACTGCATTTTTACACATTGTGGAGGTTTTAAGAAAAAGTTATCATTTTACACCTGACAATTTATCTCTAAACGCTGATATCAGTCAGTGGCTGCCGGACAACATTTTGAGGTCATGCAGCAGTCCAGTAAAAGGGGGCAATGTCATTATGAAATCGACCGACAGCTAGGGGCCACAGCCTGATCGTCGACCATCATCAGCTCTGACAGCATGATGTGTAAATATGGGTTAAGATAGCTTTCAAAAAGAAACATACTCATAAAGTTGTATTCATAACGACAAATTCATATTAATAAATACAAAGTTGAGCACACATTTATATCTTGAGTACAACTTTGCAGAAAAAATATGAATACAACATTTAATTTTACTTTTAGCATGTCTCTTTTGAGTATGATCGTTCAAACTGCGCATAGCTGTTAAAGCTTATTTATTTAACTAAAATAAAATAGAAATTTTAAGAATCCTGTTAATGCCAGTCAATAACACCTGCAATAGAAGTCAGTAGGATCAGAATAAACAACTTTCTTTCTGTTTCTGATTTTTATTTCTTTCTTTTTGACTAAAGCCGCAGCCGGCTGCCAGTTAGCTTTCTTTAGCTCCGAGTTAGCTTAGCTGTTTTTGTTATTTCCATCCATTCTCTTAAAGTGTTATATCTTTCAGGGTCACAGTGCTGCTACAGCCTGACCTGGGTAGTGATGGGCAAAGGCAAGGATACATCTGGACTGGAGCAGGCGGACCCACCCGGCCTGTCCCGGGAATAAACTCCCCAGCTAAGTGGGGACCTCCCAAACTTACATGCCACTGCTGACCGGTGTTGTGACAAGGTACGTTCCCCCTGCCAAAGCAATGCCTGAGACTGGGGAAACAAATTCTGGCAGGGGACGTACCTTGGCAAAACACCAGCAGAGAGAGACAAGGATGCCTCCTTCACCTGCTCCGGCGTTTTCCAGATTCTTTCATCATTCTATTATTGACATCTCTCTTTTTTGCCACCGTTTTTGGGCCCGTTTTATTGTTCATATGCCCCTTTGTTGTCTCCTGGCAAAAATAAATAAATAAATAAATAAATGTGGCAGGACTTGACTGTTGATATCTTTTTTCCCCAGCAGAGCTACAGTGTCAAGATAATTTTCCTGCCATCATAGTTTAATAAATGAGTCGCAATGCGTATGGTCACTCAGTTGGATCGATGCTACGGGACACGATGAATAAGCCTGTGACTCCATGACGATAAATTCGTATTCAAGAGAACGAAAAGCCGTATTCAAAACAAAAGAAAATCATTTTCAAAAGAGACATGTTAAGCGTAAAACTTAATGTATTCACATTATTTTCCGCAACTTTTTCTTTATGAGTGTGTTTCTTTTTGACAGCTATCTTACCCCGTATATAAATGTCTCCGGATGGCAGCCATCCATATCAAGTGCCACCAGTCGCCCAGTAGCCTTGGGGTTGATACTGTAAAAAGGAGGTCATTTTGCACGCCGTCTGCTATCATAACCAACGATTTTCAAAAAAATGGGCAGTGGCATGAAATCTTGAAGATTCAATGCTTCCCCATCACATGGTGACAGTTGTATTTGTGACCGTAGCAAAAGCTGAAGGACAAAGAATATGTGGAATGAAACAATCTTTCTAATCCAAAAACAAAGCCACTCTATGTAATGCACAATGACATGCAATGGCAGAGACAGTTCTTATTTACTGTATCATCATCTTCTATAAGTATTTAAATACAGAAAAAGTGTTTTCATTTTTAACCTTACCTCTCTTAACCCCGTACAAGATTTAAGCCTAAATTTTATGGAACATTTTGGAGGATTTTAGAATTAAGTGGCTTTCTTGCTTGCGTGTGTTAAAACGTTGACGGTTGGAAAAAAGGATCACTAAAATACACTGGAATACACTGGAATTTGGAAAACAAAAAGTCTCAAAAATGTGTTGACTCACTTATTAAGAAGAATTGGTTCAGAGTTTATATATTGTTGTCTTTAATAACCCAAACTAAACATTTTTTGATCTATTATAAAAGTGTTCCCAGTGGTCTTTTTAATGGTTATGTTGACTTTAGTCAAAATTAAAAAAATGCACAAAAAAAAACTAATGTTTTCTGGAACATAGTTTCTGCAGAGTGGCAGTAGTTCGTAAGAAATTTGCTCCTGAGTTGTGGGTGGAACTGCTGGTGAAGATCGCTGCTGGAACTAGATCTGAAATCTGATTAAATCTGATTCGCTGTGAAAGGGATTTATGAGCATCTTGAAAGTGCAGATGAGCAAAAGCTCTCCAATATTTTGAAGAGTGTGCACAAGTATTGTGAAAGATCATGATGTATTTTAAAAACAAAGATTAATGAAGCAACGAGTGACTCCAAGCCAGGGTCTCACTGTGCCAGTTCCAAGCCAGGATAAATACAGAGGGGTGTGACAGGAAGTGCATCCGACATCGGATAAGACCTACAAAGATGATTCGCCCTGAAGGGAAAAACCCAAATAAAAAGAAGATTTTTTTTTCTTTAAAAGCAAAGATTGCAAGTTATGCAATCTTTGCATGCTATATTTGAAATATGTAGTGATTTTTGGGACAGATTTCACAACACTGAAGTTTTTTTAGGGAGAAGTTGCTTCATACTTTGCAGAACTCAGATGAGCTTCCACATGTTCCACAACTACTCAAAGTCAAAACAAAACCTTTTCTTTCATTCTTTTCTGGGGCTTTTATCAAAATGATTGAAGTTAATGTTCCATTTTGTACATTTTTATGTATTTATTTTAATTTGACTTTTTTCTGATTGTTGTCATCTCTGTAAAACACTGAATGACCTCTGTGTATAAAAAAAAGAGCTATTTAAATAAAGCTATCCTGTCTTGTTTCTTCATCGTGCTATGAACAGAGATGAGTTATAAAAATGAATTTATTTTGTGCCAAAAATGGGAAAATCCCCAGTTTGCTGTGGAAAAAATAATCTTTCAGTCTTTCAGTTTCCTCTCTATTTAAGTTTAATAAACATCCCAACTTTTCTGATGTTGGAGTGGTTGATGTTCAGCTGAAAGCTTGTTATTGCAATGGTTAGTTGGCTGTCATCATGATGTGTTTAGTTGAAGGAACGGTTGCATCATTATTTTCCGCATGGATTCACAGCTCGGAAAAATAACCGTCATCCTAATTAGTCAGTATCAAGAGTTTTACAGCTAATGAACTCCATTGAAACTCATTAAACACAAGCGTTTGTCTCATTAATTATTCATCATAAATCTTCCTTGGGATTGTATTGTTCAAACAGAGGAACAGAGACGTGTTGACAACAATGACTTAACACATGGTAAAAGTTTAAGTGAAAGATCTCTCACAAACATTTCACCAACTTCTCTAACAATTGAAAAACTGTTGTTACAATTGTGTTACAGTGAGGTTTCCTTATTTATAATTACACGTATAGTAAAAGTGTATGTTTGAATTGTGGGTACTTAAAGAAGCAACACTTTTTCTAAAAAAAATAGCATATTCTGCTATTTTATTTCTGTAAGTTATATTAGTCCATTAATATTTAGCATTTTTAGAAATACATTTTCCACCAACTGTTAAACCGTCTACAAAAAACCCACTAGCAATGGCAGTCTTTAAATGTCTTTAAATACAAAAAAATGGGAGAGAATCAAAAATGTAGGTAATCAATAATTTTAAAAAAGTGATTATTTTTCTTGACTAATAACAGTTATTTCAGGTACCAAATTAAGCACTTAATCAAGCAATGTTAGGATCTAATTTTCATTTAGAAAAGTAAAATTGTCTTTGTAATGACAGTAAATACAAGGTTATGACCAATTTGGTCAAAATAAAGTTACTGAAAAATATTTCACTAAGTCGTTTGCTATAAAACTTCCTGTTAATATTTTGGAAAGCTTTGGTTAAAGACTGAAATCTGCTTTTTGCCTTCTGTGTCACAGTATAAATGAGTGAATGTCTAAGAGAAAATAGTCTAGAAAACTATTTTTTAATGTATTTTCTAACAGATGAAAAACTAATGATGCGTGGCTCATTGCTGAAAAAAAATCTTAGCAAGAATAAATAAAAAGATGGTAGGTATCTTCATTATTAAAGACTCAAGGTCAATTTGGCACAAGAAACACAAAACAAATAAAATGCTTAAAAAAAATAAATAAAAGCATTTATGATAATACAAGTATAAAAACATTAACATACAAATGTCATAAACCTAAAAAACTAAAGCAAATGCCAAGATTAAAAATAATAACGTTTAAAAGAGGCAATCAAACCAAAACCTCCAAATTGGGAACTGCTATACCTTACAACGGTAAGAGGTAAAATGATTCATGAGATCTTCTACGTAGGTATTTAAAAATAATAGGAATCAGGCAGAACAACTTGATCTCTTTTAAGTTGAAGAATTAAGGGGAGACGATCAGATTTGGGCCTGGAAGAATTCATTTACAGAGAGTAACGTTTTTTTTTTCTTTCGGTTATGAGAAAGTTGGTCCTGCAATAAACAGAAAAAAAACAAGCCTCCATGATGAAACACTAATTTAACAAACACATTTCTCACCCAAAAAGACAAATATGTTAAATAATAAAATTCAAAACAGGAAAACCTAACTAAATGAGCATTTGGGAACCATGTTTAGATTTCAAAGTTTGTCTTTCTCTGACTAAAACTAGAAAAATATGTTTAAAAGAGGATTTTTGAAACACAAAGTAATGAAATGCCAATTTTACATGTGTATTTGGTTTTATTTTTGTCCCAAACTCTTTAACTTAAAGTTTTTTTTCATTTTTTACATAAGAACATGCAGTATTTGTTGATTAAACTAAAGTTGCTTTTCTTTTTTTTTTTTTTTTTATCCGACTGTGTTTTCCTAAAACTAATGATGACGAAAACCCTGTTGTTTGTTCCGTAACAAGTTCCTCTGAAACTAATTACAGGTTTGATTTAATAGCTTCATTTATTATTTAAAGGGTGTTGACTGGAGGGTGCAACATGAGGAAAACAGCCTCACAGGAACAACAGATTGAAGCTGATTTTTAAAACTGTCATTTTAAGTTTACAACAAAATATGTATGAAGTTAGTGCTCACAAAATTCAGATTTTATGAAAACTTTGTGGGGTTTTAAAGGTGTTTTTTTTTCTTTTTTAATTGTGGTTTCTTTAAGCACAAATGTTAACAGAAATAAAAATGACCTTAAATGAAAGACAAAAATTGTTTTGTAAAAGAAAGTAAAATAAATTTGCCAGAAGTTGTCTGATAAAAAAATATAGTTCAATAGTTTCATGCCACATTCAAAAACTCAGAAGAAAAAAAATAACTTTCTCTTGGATATCACTTGCCTGACTGTCTATTAGCAGAATAATTTATTCCTCCTCATATTTACTTTTACATTGTTTGTTTTCTTTGAATTTCTGATATAGAAGTTTCGCTGAAATTTAAAATAATGGTTTAAAATGGACTGATCGTGTCTGCAGATCAACATTGCGTAAACCACGATAAATGGTTACCTTGAATGTTTACACTCATGCTTAAACAGAGAAACCATTATGATTTTTTTTTTTAAAGCACAAGCGCACTTTACTTACATTGTTTGTAATAGTTGTCCATATTGGTTTTGACCATTACTACCACAAAGGTATATTGTTCTCTTGGGGTCTTTCCTTAACAAGTTCTAACTTGTCTTCTATTGAGATCATTCGCAGTACAAGTTACATTGACTTTTATTTAAAAAAAAAAAAAAACTGTTGCGGTGAAATGGTAAATGGCAAAACTGGGCCAAAAGTGAAAAACTTGAAATGTTTAGATTTGAAACTGGAAAAAATATCTTTGAAAATGAAAATAAGTTTTGAAACTACATATAATTTTTTTATTTTGAAACTTAAAAACAGAAAATTTGAAGCTGAAAATAATAACGTTTATTTTAGAATTGCAGAAAGCTACAGACACTTTAATTTTTTTAGCTCAACAAAAATATTTCAGCTTGAACCTTTCAAGTTGTTTTATTGGATTTCACATCTTTATGACCTTAATTTAATTCCATAGGATGCCACCTTATCAAATTCCTGAAGATCCCTGAGAAATCCCTTTTATGTTACAGATTATGAACTTCAAGCGTCACATAACAATATGTAGTGGCATCAGAAATGATCAGACTAGATTTCTGTTTAGATTTGTACAGTTTGTGAGAATAACATGATTCATATAAACATGAAAGCTGCACTTTATTCTTTTTCCTAAAATTCTAAACATATGATTTGGTGAGATTTTGCAGAATCTCTTCTGTTACTAACCTGTGGGATCAAAGAGATGCAAAAGGAGGAGAACAGAGTTTAGTTTTCTGAATAAATGCTGTTTTTATTGTGCATTTTTCTTCTGATTAGAGTTATGTGAAGTTATAACTGGCAACCTTTACTTCAGGACAAATACAGTCCTTAGGAAGAAGAAAACTAGCACATCACTGATGTTCTTCTACAACTGCTCCAAAGAGAGCATCCAGACTCATTGCTGCTCTGTAAGGCCCACTGGAAATCACAAGGTACTCAACAGAACACACTAAATCTATCAGTGGCTGTCCTATACTTGAAGGAACTGGACACTCAGTCTTATAACGATTTCTATCTCAAAAATGGGTGATATAGCAAAGTGCAAAAAAAAATCTCCAATGCTGTGATTCTTTACAAACAACAAAAGTTGGTAACAAGATGAATGAAAAATGTTTGCAGTTTTCAAGCTTTAACTGTTTGTGCTATTATTCTTTTCTTTCTTCTTTATGTTTTACTGTTTATAATTTTTGTACTTTACTGAGCACCAAGTGCAGCAAAATAATTAGTTAATGTAATGTTCAGATCACTTAACAGTGCAACACTGATATACGTTTTGTTACCAGAAGATGGCAGTAATGTACGTTTTTTTTTTAAACCCCTTCCTGAAAGAGGAACCTTTTTTTCTGCGAGACGGACAGTTTATTGTGGCGGACCAACATGGCCGCGCTCGGAAGGAGCTCGGTTTACTACAATTTCTTCAGGTCGGTTATAAATATCAGTAAATTATAGGGAGATGTGTATTGGGCATTTATTGAATTTTTAAAATATGAACTTGTTTAATAAATACCGCAAAAAAATAGCAAACATGTTTATTCCAAAGTATAAAAAAGCGCGTTCAAACTTTATTGATAGTAGGACGTGATAACATATCTATAGGACAAAAACTTGTTATTTTTTTAGGCAGAAAAATAAAGCTTGAAAACTATTTTTAATATAATTTGACAAATCCATTGAGATAATCTGCTTTCTTGTGTATTTAGGAGTTCCGTTCGTGTTCTGTTTAATGGATTTAAACCTACACTCCGTAAACGCAGCAGATGGACAAACGTCCTGACTTCCGGTGTGGCGTCTGTCGCCGTCGGCGGTGGACTGTGCGCTGTCCCGTTTAAACAGGTGAGACATTCAACGACAAGCGCAGAGCCACGCCACCTTTAATGTAACTAAGCTGGTCACTTATTGCTGTTGTTGGTGCTACAGGTGGATAACCTTTCCTATGACTCCCTCATCAAACGAGCCGCCTCTCTGGCCACAGACAGCTCCAACTCCTTCCTCTCACAGACCACCTTGGCTCTCATAGAAGCCGTCACAGAGTATGCAAAGGTACATTTACAATTTCCTTCAACCTACATTACCAGTCAAGAAGTGATAAAACTACCCAAACATATTCAAGAAATTATTTTGAAAGAATAGGACTAAGTTACTGTAATGACTAGAATAATTTTCTTGGAAATCCTGCTAAACATTAAATAAATGTAACAAATAAATCTTCAAAAAAGAAAAATTTAAGTCTGTCCCATTAATGTCTGGCACTTTCTTTACGGTTCATATCAGGAACCTGTGCTGACCACTCCTCGTTTTCAAATTTACCATCTTATCTTTTTGTTTTCAGCTACTTCTTAGCATGGCTTGGGTTTTGGGTTTAGGTTGTCATCTTGTTATAGGGTCATACCGGAGTGAGTTGGGTGGTTTTGTAGAATGATATGGTCACTGTGCTTGATTTATGCTCCACTGCATTCAATAAAACAGTCCCATACCAACACACTTCTGCCTCCATGTTTCAGAGTTGATATACCGCTCTGCTGAGCTTTCCTTTCAACTTTTTGATAAAATACAAATTTTCTGTGCAATGAACCAAAGATTTATTGACCCAGATAAGCCTCTCTGTCTCAAACCACGTTACACCGATAAAAGATGGCACTTTCAAGAGCGCGCTGAATGTGGGTTTTTGTATGCACTTTTGGCATAAGGTGCTCCCACTGGACTGTTGCTATGTGATACTAGCGCCTGTTCTAGTAGAGGCTTGATGCAAAACATCATATCAGTGCAAATCTTGCAAATGTTTCTCCAAACTTTTTCTTTCCCATCTCTATTCCGAAATATGAAAGACTTGACATAATTTGGCCTGGCAAAACCCACAACGGTTTTCACTTCCGGGTTTTGAAAAGGATGCTATTTGTACATAACTGCCAAGTCCCTCATTGGTTCAACTGGTTTAACTTTTGACACACACTCACTTGCTGCACGTTTTGTACATAGAGCCCCAAAACTGACTTAAAAACGTGTGTAGCCGCACGTGAACGCAAGATTTTTGAATATAGAAGCCCGAAACATGCATTTACATAGAATATTTATTGAAACAGGTTACTTAAAAAAAATCTGTGTCCAAGCTTGGTAAGAACGCGGCGTCATTCTGACATCTTAACAGTACATTTTCTTTCTGCAACTCATCATGTCAAGGCAGCAGCTTGAAGCCTGCTTTTCATAGTTAAAACTGGCTTATTATGAAGCTGCTCTTGTCCCATGAGACACCTGTCATGCAGTGTGTTAGCTCCCAGTAACTCTCTTTTATGCAGACAGGAAATGTCCTAAATTACCTGTGAGAACACCTTTAAGAATGACATTTAAGGCTTGATATGATGCACATAAACAGTTCCAAATTGTTCATCCATTTCATGATCCACGGTAGTGTATTTTTGTGGAATTCTGAAACTTTTAGTGAACATCTCACAAATTACTTTTGTACAATTTCAAGCCATTCTTTGAACTTAAATTAAAATACAGTTATAACTGGTGTGTTCTAAAACTTTTGACTGATAGTGTATGTTCCTACTTTGACTTTTTTGTATCACATGTTGAGTTGTGTTTATGGTTTTTTATTACTTGAATAACAACCCAATTTATGCAAAAAAAAAGACAAATAAGGAGTAAATAAAATGCATTGTACATGCATGTAGCTTTGAACATACATGAGTGCATTTTGTCTGTGTTTACTATCAGGCCGTGTACACACTCGTTTCACTACAACAACGATATCTAGAGGCTCTTGGAAAACTTACTCGGGCAGAGGAGGATGCCGTTTGGCAGGCGATCATTGGCCAGCGAGCAAGGGTCAGTTCATGTTCACTCTTAACATATTTTTTAGTTATTTTACTTGAGAATGGAAACATTTTGCCACACTTCTGATACAGATATTTTTGACAGGTTAGTGATACAAAAGAAGAATGCAGACGCTTGGAGTCGATCTGGAGCACAGCAGTGACGCTGTGTGAGACGGCCGCAGAAGCAGCTTATGTATCAGGTATGAAACTGAAAGTGGTATAGTGACAAGATTTGACTGTCGTTGATTCTGAAAGTTCCCCCTCTTGAAAAGATGAGAGAGGGCTGTATTGGTCTGCCATGTCCAGGTCCCTCTAAAGTTTGTCAGAGGTCATCTGGATGATCCTGAGGAGGATTGGGAGAAGGCTGTGTGAGCAGATGAAACTAAAATTAAACTTGTGGTATAAACGCCACCTGCTGACTGATCTGTATTAACCCTTTTATGCCTGGTATTATTTCCAATTATATTGAAAAAATGTTCGTCCATGTTTTAAGTCATAGATTTAAAAGTATGTTGCTGTTTATCAGCATGAGGGGGTTAAAAAAGGATGAATGGTGAGAGTCGAGGCAAAAAACATTTCAAGGTTCTAAAGTTGCCTAGCTGGTCTCCAGACTTTAATCCAACAAAGAAGTGGAGTAAGCTGACAGTGTTGCCCAATGGCAGCACAGCTCTTGAGATCTGCAAGAGAGAATGGACCATAGTAGCAGCTATAGTGTCTTCAAACCTGATGAAGACCTACAGGAAACCTTTGACCTCTATCACTTGCATTACAAAATATACAAAGTAAAAGGTGAACTTTTGCTATTGGCCAAATATTTATTTTCTGCTATATTATTCAAACAAATTCTTCGAAAATCAGACAATATCATTATCTGGATTTTTTCCTTCATTTTCAGTCTCTTACTGTTGAAGATGAATATTGCAGATCTATCTGACCTTGATAATGAGTGTGACGCCCTGACAGATTGTTGCCACTCTTTAAGTGAAACACAAATGCAAAGAGGAACAAAACTGCAGGTTTAATTTCCACTGTGTAAACTGCTGTCAGTTCAGACTTCGTTTCTTGTGTGTTTTCAGGAGCTGAGCATGCCTGTGTCATGGCCAAGACGAACATTCAGGTGGCCCAGTCCCAGGTGGAGGAGGTGCAAAGAACTAGTTTGGATGCAGATAAGAAGCTGGCAGAGACTAAAGTCATGGAGGTTGAAAGGATGGCGCAGCACGCCGCCTCCTTACAGAGCTCTGATAATGAGGAGGATGTGCCTGAGGCTTATTTGAGAGAAGACTAAACAGAAATAATGTAACTTTTTATCACTTTTGATCATAAATATTGAAGCATTTTTATGATTGGATAAAGATACAGTCTTTTATGGGATTGACTCCATCCACTATCCACTATTTGTTGATTTGTAGCAGTAACCCAAACTTTTAAATGCAGAAAACCTTTAACTCTTCGTTGTGTTGCACTTTCTTTGTTTAGGAAAACATTTGTTTTTTTTTATTTATCATCATCTAAATGAATCGATTTACCTGAAGATTATTCAAGTCTGCCCAAGATGCCAAATCATTGGTGTGTCTATGCACAGGACAAATGAAGGCACAGTATCCAAAGTTCTAAACTATGATCATGAGCAGATGTTTTACTTTGGATTCATCTGGGAATTACAAAGTGGTCAACTTGAAAGATTTTCTGTCATATTTTGTTTTTCCATAATTGTCAGAAGCCTCTTGGTAAACAATAAAGAAGATATATGTTGCCTTGCCAATATTGAGAAACTGATTTATTTTTGCAAAAAAGGTGAATCTAAAAATGTTGTGAAAAAGATTAAATTAGCAGAAATAAGAGAAATAGCATTTTCTTAACATTATAAACCCAATATGGTGTGCATTTTAGACAAAAGCAAACCACACTATGACTGTTTAAGGGATTTTTATCTTTAAAAAAAAACTGTTTAAACAGTGTTTCATAAAATGTTGAATAAAATTTAGATTTCTTAAAATTGCTGAAATAATAATCCCTTTATTGATGTTAGTTAATGCATAATTAAACTTTAATTCATGTTTTATTTGATGCTCTATTTAACAGCTAAAGTTTTTTATTCAACTTAATGCATGACAAAGCATTATTAGTTCACAAATGCAAGAACTTGGCATTTTGTATAAATCAACTCAATGTTTCACCTTGTTTTACAATACATAAAAGATGTTTAAAAAAACAGTCTTGTCATTGTGAATAAATATAAAAATATTACATTGAGGATTTTTTTCTGGGATTTCTGTTTTAGTGATTTTTTTTAAATATTTTATTTTATTTTATTTAGATTTTTTTAATTAAAGAAATACATTTTCTATTTAAAGAAGGCAAAAACATATCTTTCAGTGGCAACAATTTCTCAGAATTTGTATGCAAAGTAGTTTTCAGTCAAAAGAATAATGTTGATAAACTTAAAAACTAATAGACCGATTTTTGTATATTATTTTATTTATTTATTTATTTATTTTTGATGTTTTAAATTCTGCTTATTTTTCCCCCAAAAAATCTATTCTGTTTGAACACAGGAGTTTGCTGATAAAATAAATGCAGCTTGAAAGTCAAAGTCCAGTTGTTAAAAGCAGGAAATGCCTCCCTCTTACTTCTCTTCCATGTTTTTGCTTGGCTGCACAGTAACACGGGGCGCCAACACTTCAGAGCATGCTTTCTCATCCCAAAGGCATTGTTTATTTTATTTCTTTTTCGGGGGGTATTTCTTTAACAAGCTGTTTGCTGAAAGTGTTCGTGGTCTTCCACACCAACCTTTCCTGTTCACAGTTGTTTCTCACTTGCAGGATAAACTGAAAATGCTGTTCTCTTATCACCTTAAACCATCTGTTGTACAGATCTTTATGACATAGTATTGTCTATTCTTTCTAGTACAACTCTCTGATGTGCTATTTAAAAGTGGCATTACTGAAAAGCAAATCCATCCTGAGTCCAATGACACATCTGTTGGAAAAGATTAAAGATTATCTGCTAATTACTTAGAAAACATCAACAAAGTTTGTGCAAACTGGGGCAGAAAAAAAATCTCGGGGAGTCTTTTAGATTTGAAGACTCAAATCAGAGAAGTGATATTCTTCCTACTCAGAAATTTAAATTCTTACTTTTCCAGATTTGGTCCAATCTGGATATTGCTTTAACTTTATGCTAAAAACAGACACATTAAGAGTTGATCCAACTGGTCCTGAACATATCAGTTGCATTAATTTTGATAAATTAATGTGATAAATCACCTATATCAAGCTCACATGTTTTATACTGTTTATGAACATCTGAAGCAATGAAACTAATAAACTAATTCATAAGAAGAAAATCTGTTTTCTTTAGTCACGTGACATCTTCACCTACACAAGAATGCTATCTCTTCCTAAAACTGGTTGAACTTATTAATGTTGAGTTGTTTAAAAAAAGAAAAATAAATTGTTTTCTGATTTTTTTTTTTTATAAGCTATCTGTGTTTTTTGATAGCATTGAGGAATGGTTTTGCATTTTTTCTATTCACTATAGTTTATAAAAACAAAGATGTCCAAAACAAAGACAAAAACAAAGATGTCCAAATAGTATGCGTACAAGTTAAAAGTCTTTGAAAAAAAATTAATATCTTAAATTAAATTATAATTCTCTGGGGAAAAAAAGGCTTTCAATGTCATATGCTTTGGTTAAAAATAGTAAAAATTCCATCAACATTCCACCATGGAATGATAGTAAATAAGCAAGCATGTAGTCTTTCAAATTGAAAGGTAAATTCAACAGTAGACACAAACTGAGTTTTAGGCTTCAGGTTCCAGAGGGTTAAAAAAGCTACTGGTTGAAACTTCACAGGAATCAACAAAAATTGAAAAATAAAGTTATATATAAATATATATGGGAGGAAATGCCACATATTCAAAAAATGATTAACAGTCATAATCAGAAACCTTTATAAACATTTGCAGACATGGCCTGCGGACACCTGAAGGGAAATTTAACTTTAACTCTTAACAATAATAATTGTTTGAGAAATGAGGAAGCTTATAATCCTTAGAGCACCAACTCTGAAGCATGAGGGTGGCGGTGTAATTCTGGGGAACTCCTTTTTCCCCAAGAACTGACACATTTAATAGAAAATGTCTTACAGTAACAGCACAACTTTATAAATAAAAGCCAAATGGTTGTTACTTATAAAGCAGCATGCATGTCTGAATGTTTTTTGCAAGACTACATGTGGAAAAACTTTTGCTTTTTACCTTGCAAACAAGAAAATCTACGAACGATTCAGTTCAACCAGCTCCGCCGAGAGGAATCGAGTCAATTTTAATTAAAAGACAGACTTAAAGGTGACATAAAAGGCCAAGTTTTTCCACATATGAGACATTTTTAGGAATTAGTTCCCAATTAATACAAATTCATGCTTTTAATGACGCAGTTAAAAATGTTTGAGGAACAAAAAATATGTATTGTAGGGGTTTAAATGTATTACCTTTGACAAGATTATTGATTTCCTTTTGTCGATGAAATGAAAGTAGAGCTTGAAATTTAAAAAGTAAAAAAAAGGTTCAGAAGAAATCCTTAAAAAAAAAATGTTTTGATGGTTTCGCAAAGAAGATGGTACTTTTATTTTAATATTTTTGCAAAACTTTTTAGAGAATCATTGCAATTAAGCAATTTCTAAAACTGTCGAGTACGTTTTTGTACCTGCAGACAGGTTATCGGCCTACTTCTTACATGTTTCAGTTTTGAAGAGCATCTTTAGATCAATATTCTATGGATTTTTCCTTGTGAAGACCCATGATGACATGCAATTGAAATGAATCTTTCTGACATTTTGCAGCACATTTTCCCTCAAATAACCTGATCGTCTTGAGGTTTCATTGCACCTGCAAAGATTCAAGACATCCTGTGCCGGGTTTAGTAAAGCCAAGCTTCCTCCAAATTACATTTACTTGATTTCTGCATCTGATCAAACGGTCTGCATTGCCACAAACATTCTGCAATGTGACTTATCAAAATATTGTTGTTAATTTTTCAGCACATCCCATCAGGGGTCACCACAGCCAATCAGCTTTCACTGATACTTACACCGGATGCCCTTCCTGACACAACCCTGTGTTTTAACTGGGCACAGAGACTCAGACGTTTGCAAATTAAAACATTAATTACAGCTCACTTTTAATGCCTCAAAAGATTCTTTACTTTCATCAAGTTATTATTGTAGTTTTTTTCAGATTTGTTTCAGTGTAAAAACACTTTTACTCCAAAAGTTTTGCAAAAAAAAAGTAAAGTTTTATTGTATTACCTGTTATCTCACCTCTAAGCTGCTGATCTCCAAACTTTTTTGGGGCTTATTTTCTCTATTTCTCTTTTTCACTCAGCGTCTTTATCTTCACTGCAAATTAGCCACATCCCGACTTTCCTGTTGAGCTTTTTGGCTGATTTCACGGCTCCCCTCCCTGTCGTCACCTCATCTGCAGAACGTATCTATCCATGCTAACAGAGCAGGAAACAAGTCAGGCAGCCTCCAGGCAACTTTAAAAACTGGAGGAGTTATTAAACTTTTTTCATGATATGCTTAAAAATGGGAAACACTTTATAAATGGACAAACTAATGCCTTTCTTTCCTGCAAGAAACCTTGGATTGAGATTTGGCGGCCTGAAAAACAAGACGAATATGGATTGACATTGCTTACATGAGGAGTTTAAAGCTTGGGTTACTTGAGACTGATTTTAGAAAGCATAATTTAAGAGCAAAGTTCAGACTCAACACAATAATAGTGCTAAAGCTGAGATGGTCTTTTCTCCTTTTAAAGTTCAGTAGCCTCTGTCTCCATTTTCTCCAGCAGAGGGAGATGTAATTCCATTTTTATGCAAGTGTTCCTTTTTATGTGCACATAAATATTGATTATTTTCTCAAAGCAGATGTTCTTCATATTTTACTTTCATTCCATTTCCTCTGTTGTTTTACTTGGCATGGATAGGAGTCAAAGGAAATACTAAATACTTCCTCCTGACATTTCCTCCCAGCGTGTCTGTGGATGAAAGTCGATCAATTCAGACCAAAACTGTCAACACGACTGCATGTCATAATAAAAATGTTATACCCTGGAAACTTTGAATGTGGCTTTATGTCTCAGTAATGTGAAAACGCTCTGTAACGTGACTTCAGATATACCTTACAAAGGTCAGTGTGTACTACAGAGGGTCATCTGAGAGGAAGCTCATTATGGGAAAGACTTAAGTGGAGCTGGAGTGTGTAGAGTCAGCAGTGAAGTGACCTCTCTTTTCTCTACTTGGCCAAGTTCTGGCAGAGGATAGAACCATAAGTGTGGCTGCTGGTGGGGGAGTTCTGAGGTGTGCAAGGACTGGCTCACCAATGTGACTAGAGAGGAATGTAGTGTTTAACAAAGGCTGTTTTCACAGACTGTAAAACCAAATGTCCCAGTCGGTCTGTGTGGATCTGCAACCGCTGGTCACAGGGGAGAAGGTGCCAGTGCAGCCTTGCTATGAAGGATTTTTTTTTTTTTTTTTTCAGTGCAAACCTTAAATGAGGTTACCACAATTACAAAGGTCATGTGCCGTAAATGCTTGTAAAGAGATGCTTGTAAAGTGTTTAGTGTCAGTAATGAGGAAAAAGCGAGCGTTTGTGCACTTAAAATAAGACTCAGGAAAACATTTCCTCCCAAAAGTTTTCATGCACTTTTATGGTTTTTGGCTCACAAATTAAATTAGTTATCTTTTTTTTTTTTTTTTACTACAAAGCTACCTTGTTTTTAGATGCATAAACTTCTGAAATGAAGTAACTCAATAGGGGGAGATTGATCAGTGAAAAGGGCTGCACTTTCACCAGGCGATTTATAGCTCTTTGAGGATATAAATAACACCAGGGAATAAATAAATAAAAAAATAAGGCATGGAGAATACTATGGCGACACATCATGGGTCAGGCTTTCATCACAGTGAGGCTGAGCTGCAGAGCTGGAAGAGGAAGACTGCTTGCAGCGTCACCAACGAAGAGAATGTCACTGCAGGCTGAAACCCGTGACTCACTGTGAGGCAGACTGAAACGAGCATTTCTGCTTATCTTCAGTGAATAAATATGATGTCCTCCTAAAAACTGCTGATGGAAGCAAGAATACCGGTGCAAGATTCAGTGCATGATAATGACACTGCTGCACGCAGTGTGGGATTCCTGGACGAGTGAAAACGGTTATTATCGCAAAGAGAGGAACAATGCAAGAGTGTTTCATTCCCACTTTGTTTTAGGACGCAGTGGGTGGAGATTGTTTGCACCGACGCTCATGAAAGCACACGTTTTTCCTGGCGTTTCTGGCGTGTGACTGCGTCGTCCTTCACAAGATGATCTCTCAGGGTTTACATTAACTTTCACACTCTCACTTCCTCTTTCTCCCTAGAGTTTTAAAAATGACAAAAAAACAAACGTTTTTTCTTCACAACTCCACAAAATAAGAATATTGTTATTTCAGTTTAAGATACATTTATCTTCTTTTAATCATTTTGGAAGTTTGCAAACAAAAATAATCACCTTTTCCGCCTAAGGAAAAAACACATTTTGTGACTGAATATATACATTTTGAAAGGAATCATCCTTTAGTGACCTCACAAATCTTTAGACTCAAGCCAACAGCCATCTCATCTTACCATCCAAAACCAGCAAATGAAAATGTGAGCTATAAATAGAATAGGCTCAGTGGAAGGAGCCTGCAGTGTAATCAGTAGGTTTCTAGCAAATATAGATATTTTGATTTTTATATCTATATATGGAATTCATTCTCTAAGAAAGCAAATAAACACAAAAGAGGAGAAAAAATCCAAATCTCACTGATAAAAATAAGAAAGGATTTTTTCATTTTTGCACTCTAACAAATGTGTAAACATGACTTTGAATTAACTTTATTACTAATACATAATTGTGTTCAAAAGCCAAATGCTTAATAGAAAGAAACTCTTAATATAGGGTGAACAAATAGTGTTAACAAGTCCATTTTTTATACATGCTTTAATGAATTTCAAACGATAGTGTCAGTAAAATGGGAAATAGATGTTAATATTTAATCGAATCCTTCTAAATATGACAGGTGTGAATCGATATATTTATATACCTACTATCCAACTCGATCTATCTGTTTGATGCAAGTTGTTATTCATTCATCTTCTTGGCCCCTTTGGGGTCACGTTGGTGCCAGAGCCTAACCCGACGGTAGGGAGGCAGAGTCCACCCCGGACGGGTCACCACTCTGTCGCAGTCTACTCACAGACCCATACACAATCACACCTAGAGACCATTTAAAGTCACCAAGTAACCTATGAAGCATGTTTTTGGACTGGGAGGAAGCCCCGGAGAAAACCCACACATGCACAGTGAGAACATGCAAACTCCACACAGAAAGGTCCCCAGTTGGTGGTTCTGTTTCAGGTCCCCCAGCCGGGACTTAAACCGCAGCCTTCTTGCTGTGAGGCAAGAGCGTTAACCACTGCGCCACCGTACAATTTATTAATCACTTTGACCTATACCATTATATAACTGTTTCAAAATTAGATACATCTATTATAGATTTTGGAAAATACCCTTTGGATTGAGGTACAGTGTTTTACTGTAGCATAGAAACGATCAAGTTCCATCACACTGGACAACGTGATGACAGTCTAATGTGTGGAAACACTTTGAATTTTGCAGACATGTCCATAATAATTATTCATTTGTGTTATTTTGATGTGGACAAACATCGTGAGCTGAACTTTATGAAACTAAAATGTTAATGGACTTGCCATTAATTCTTGTTTACTTGATTGTTTGTACATATATAATATTTACACTTTACTAACTCAAGAAATACAAGGAATCTGGAAAACGTCACCTGCATTGTTCAGCATCAGGTATTTATCTCTGAGTCACACCGGTGGAATTTTTGGCATAAGATGTTCTGGATTGCTTTTAGGTCTGTTAATTGAATTGGATTGTGAAAGATGATTTTTTTTTTTTTTTGGAAGGTGTTATGGATCGACTGAACATCATGAAATGAACATACCGGTATGTTTACCAGACTGGTGTTTTGTATGACGTGGATGGACTTTTGATTGTGTTTCTTATATGTTGTTTTGTTTTGTCTGGTCTAATTCAAATTAAAATATACATATTAAAAAATGCAGCAATATCGACTATAAAGTCATTCACAAATAAGGATCTGAATCGAATCGTTATACTGACACATTACACCACTAGTAAAAACAGCTTCCGTTTGTCAAGAACTTTTAAAGATTTTTTTGGGGGGCTTTTTTTTTACTTAGAAAACAAAGTTACCTTTTCCTGTAGATTATTTTGAAAAGTTCCATTGGTAAAACAGTGGATTAGGTAAGCCAACTTTAGTTTTAGAAGGAAAATTTAACATTCAAATTTGAATTTTTACTATGGTAATTTACTGAAACATGTCATTTGGAATGGCAAATCAAAATTTTACCTCATTAATGAAAATTTTGGCAGAAAAAGAAACTTTGACAGCAACTCCCAGTTCTAATGGTATCCTTTTATTGGCCATTATCTTGAACCAATGGTAATGAAAAAAAAGCAAAGCATATATATTCTTTTTGAAGGTCCAAATTCAAATTATTAAACGTTTCTTTACCATTTTTGCTCAGTATTTCTCACGTTAAAATCAAATGGGACATTTTAATGCTGCAGCAGCCTCTAAATTCCATTTTTGATATGGTTTAGCAGCTCTCTAGGTGATAAAATGGTGATGATGTTTCCAGGTGGACGCCAGAAAAATCCCACTCAGGAATCAGTGAAGTCACGAGACACGCAGAGCCGGAGCTCGCGGGAACGCGTGTGTGTTGTCCCGCAGCAGAAGTGGTACAGCCCACGCGGGTCGGTCGCTATGGAGAGCAGCTCTCTGTGAGCGCGAGGCAGACCAGAGAGAGAGCAGGGACGAGCCCGGAGCACGGAGCCGAAAGTGCCGAGGCGCACGCACACACGCCGATTATGGAGGAAAAACCCGCACAGGGGGCTCGTTTGCCTTTAAACAGACCCGGAGTTTTGACTTTTGTTCTCGTCCTTTGCGGACTAACCGGTGAGTTTCTTCTCCTTTCACGTTGTTCCGCGACTTTAGAGGCAACACCGAAGTTGCTGCGGCGTTGCCTTTCATCATTAATCATCGATACAGCCGCATTTATTGGTTTTCTTTAAATGAAATATCTAACTCAAAACATTGTTATATTTTAAATTAGGAATAAAAACGCTGTTGTTACTTTTTGTGGGCAAGTATGTTAATATTTAGTGAGATTTAGGAGTAAAGTCGCCGTTAGCTAAACCTCGATTTACCGTCTCTGTTTGGCTACAAGGTAGTTTAGTTAACTTCGTAGAGTGGCTGCTCATTTGGGCTATTTTTTGTTGAAGTTTTTTCCCTCATGTTGGCAACAAAGAAAAGTTTAGACGCTGCAGAGTTTCTCTTTTTTCCCTCGTGCCCCAGCTAGCATCATCCTGGGAACGTGAGGGAAATAACGGGCTTCTACCATTCAGGCTCATCGAGGAGCAGCACTTAATGCTCCAAAATAGAAACGAAGTGGTATAATCTTGGAGGCACTTGTGGAAAGCGAAGAGGGGCTGTTTTGTGAGAAAAAAAAAGAAAAAGTTTGCCAAGTGGTTAACTGCAGATGGGAGAGAAAGGCTGAGAAGAAGCAGAGCTGAGTCCTCTGCTTTTTGGGTGGCAGCAGGAATGAAGACATATTTCAAGGCAGGCACTGCAGCCCCACAGCCGCTGGAAGTATTGACCTGCAGCTGGGCTGCATGCCAGTCAGGGCACCTTCCAGGCCCGCTCTGGCCCGAGTGGAGCAGCCAGGGGAGCTTTGCTGCATGTCAGCCCCGAGCAGGGATTACAGAACATGACAGTAGGGTAAGAAGAGGGAAGACAAACCCATGCAAGTCAATTACATGACCCTAAAAAAAAAATAAAAAACACTTTGGTTTCTAACCATTGAAAAGACAATAACATTTTTCTTGAAATGTGACCAACTCGCAAAATAAAACTCAGTTTCTCAACTTTTGTATGGTGTTGCAATCAAATTGTGTCATTTGACATATTTTCAAATTATGTTTAAACTACTTCATTTTAAATAAGATTTAAGGCAATAGAAAATGTTTGCTTAAAACGATTTTTTTAAGAAGCAAAAATATACTCCCAGTCTGATTAAAAATAGTATTTTTGGTGTTTTTAACATGTTCTTGAGGGAGTTTTCTCATGATGGAGGACATATATAAAGAAAATTAAGCTTCAAATTGCATCTCTGAGTATTTATTTATTTAAATTGTTGTGAATCAGGAGCAGACAAAAAATGATTTTGGAAAAAGCTGGTAAAGGTGACATACAAGTTACTATGGCAAGCTACAAGCTCCCTGCACCTCTCCATTGTGATGCATCTGTGTGTCTTCATTTTTGTCGTCCAAGCTAGCATCTAGCTCAAAGCTGCACGGCTCGATACCTACAATATCGCTCGCTCTTTTTGTTACACCCGTAATGCTATGTTGGGGTTGTGAGGGAATGTAAGTTAGCGGGAGAGAACGTAAACAGATGGGTGATGGGAAGTGGGAAGGGTTACTTCACGCCGACCGTCCTGCCCACAACTCAGAGGAAAATTTCTGATGAAATACCGCTCTGCAGAAGCTATGTCTTATGCTGCACTCACATTTGTCACGGCTGCCGCCTCTTATTTGACGTGGGTCAAATTTACTGCTTGATGCCAACTGCCAATGTTTTTATGGACTTCATTTGTTGCCACATCATGGAAAACATGAATGATGTTGAGCAAGTAGCTTGGGTTTATGTGTTCTGGAGAGCTCTATTGAGGCGCTGGCATGCACGTCGCTGTGTCTGGGTTCACCAGATCATTCAGTCTCTCTTGAAGTAGTGTACTTCACTCTTTAGGCGGTAGCTGTGCCTGGGCCATTTTAAACATTATTTTTGTCTGTCTGTGTCCCAGTTTGAGCATTACCCAGAGAGGGGAAACATAAAACTAGAGGATATTTTTATTATTGTCTTGATGGAAAAAGAAAAACACAATAAGCCCATTGAGCTAGAGTGATCACGGTACCTACGGGGACTCTCCGTCTGCCAGGTAGTCAACCGCCGGCGAGCCGGCATAGCAATCTCCGCAGCCTGAGCAGCAGATTTTGCTAGCTCTGCTGGAGCCAGGGCAGCGGCGCTCGCTAGCTCATTACGCTGTCCACCGGGTGACTGGCTAGCGTAGCATGTGCAAGCTCTCTAACTCCTTGGGCTCTGTAACAGGCTGGCGATCTGTCTAGGGTGTGTCCTGCCTTTGCCCAACAGTAACAGTCCGGCAAACCCACAAACCTAGTGGGTCAAGAAAATGGATGAAAGTTCAGGACAAAAATGGCCTCATTGAACAAGCTTATTAGATTTATTTTTCTATCTTTTGATCGAGTCGCTGAAAACACCACATGCCCAAAGCTTAGTGCGTCAACCTTGCTGCGCTGCACCCCAATCCAAAATCGCGCAGCAAGACCTCAGATTAAGTCTGCACATTGACTTTAACATTGAAACTTGAGGCTCCTGCCACCCCGAATCACATCCTGTGTGAATCCAGCACTAGAGAATGACAGGTTTTTTTTATTTTTCCCAAAAATAGGATAATAATAATTAGATGACCACTCGAAATGCTTTTAAAATGGATCAAAAGATGATTGGAGTAGGACTTTAAACATTGAGAAAGATATCTCTAAATGAATGAAGAAGTTTTTTGTTATTTTACTCAACTAGCTTGCATGCAAACACAGTTGAAACACATACTTTTGCAGAATTCACTTCATACCATTCTAAATGTCTGACTTTACCCACAAACCTTTATAAATGAATCCAGGACACCAATGGACAACACACTGTTGCAATATAGCCTGATTAGCCTCCAGAATTCTTCTTTAGTCATGCCACTATTTGCAGTTGAACTAACCAATGCGCCACCCAAAATTTGCTCACGACCAAAACAGAGCCTAAATGAGCCAGTGCTTTATATTTGAGAGAAAAAGTGTCAAACTTTTTAAATCCAGACAACATATGGTAAGCTAATGTCACATAGGAGCACACGTGTGGAGTGGAGCTGCGTTGCCACAGAAGAGTTTGATGTCAGGTTTAACTGTGTCATTTCCAGATTGCCTTGTAGTGCAGACGGCTGCATGAGGAGGGGATTCATTCAAGGCGTGGCTACGGACTGTGAGGTCTGTAATTGAAGACCATAGCTTTGTGGTTTCTTCTCTATAGGCCGCATGATTCACAATATAAATAAATAATGTAGTAATGGAACCACCTAAATTACAGAGTGCAAGCAGAAATAGATTTAAAAAAAAGAGTGCACTGACTGAGCAGATCCCTCCAGAGGTAAATGTCTTCGTCACTGCATGGTTTGGGGCAGATCAGGTCGAGACCTTTTGTGTGAACTGATGGTTGAGTAACTCGATGTAGATTTATAGTCACGTGCCAACTGGCGTGCCTTTTTATTGTGTCAAACCTTGTGTCACAATGCTTTTGCACCATTTATTGAGTTTTCTCCAAATGACATCTGTGTCCTTACTAAAGATCTTTTGAAACTAAAGTTTATTGATGACCACACTTGATCATTTCAGTTATTTTTTACAGGAATTATGCAAAGAAAATCACATCAAAATTGAGTTTAAACATTTAGACCCACATCTGCGGGTCACAGCTGTGTCTTCCATCTGATCCTCCTAATTTGATCTTAAATCTTGGTTGTGAGGCAGCTGACTGAATACGCCTAATCCCATTAAATGCAAGCAGTGTTTTTTTTCTTTTTTTTTTTGAAGGAAAGCCATCAGCAGATGAGTGTGGGGCTTTGTAGTGGGGCATGGATGTTTTGTGTGGGGTTCAGGGAGCAGTCTGTGGTCACCAGCTTCTGTTGACTCCTCCCTTTCTTTCCATTTTCCACGACAGATGTGACTGATTGTTGGAGTCTGTGAATAGCAATGGGACTATTAGTGAATCCAGAGCTGTAAACTCCCAATTTTAGCTCATCCCTTTTATTTGTTTGCAGGAAAAGCAAAACAAATCCGCTAAGTTACAAATTCAGTTGACAAGATGAACTAACCTGAATCTTTGTAAAAAGATACCGTGGCCTTATAACCATTTCTGACATTCACATTCATTCCAGTCCTCAGATTAAGCATTCTTCGAACTGAATTTTTGGAGCTGTCTACTCATTGAGTCTGTTTGAAGTAATACTGCATCACTAAGCATAAGCGTTGCAATGTGTGCATGTGCAAGTGTCACATCACCAGATGTGGGATCTGACTTCTGCCAATTTGAATGGTTCTCATTTGCCATGGCTGATCCACAAGTGAAGTTTGACTGTTTTAAAGGGATTATTTACTCAGTCTTTCTTTGGAGCTTATATATGCTGACATTTTTTTGCAAAGCCACACCGCCTGTTCAGAATTAATGACATGTATAGATTTGCATACTCAGCAAAATACAGGGATGGTGTATTTTGATTGCAGAACTGAAGTAAATGCACTGGAAAAGTGAGTTATTTTATTCTTACAAGCGAGCTTAGAGAGTCCCAACAAGATAAATTTTGTGTATAAGCAAAGTTGCCGTTTGGCAGCTTGCACAGGAGTCCAAACAGTGCTTCCTGCCATGGTCCACCTCTGCCTCCCGTCACAAAGTGACAAGGACATGGCAACTGAGCCCAACATTTCACCGTGTGCCAGTTTCCCTTCTCATACATCCTGAAGGCTGTTGGGTTTGGGTTCCAATGCTACCTCCACCCTTTTTTGTTGTACAGAATACAGAGATTATTGGCAAGACCCTCTATTTTTTAGTCATTGTGCAAAATGTTTTCCATCACTGAGAGCAGGGTTTGAAAGGGAAATAAACCAGAGTTAGGTTAATACATCAAAATCACACTATTTCCTTTATTACTGGAAAAAATTAAACACTTGCCATGTTCCCCAACATTGTGTAGCCAATATTATTAATCTTTTATTTGTATTCTTACATGCCTACAGCACTGGAAAAAATAGGTTTTCTATCATTACTTGTAAAAACTGTTTGGTTTTTCAGGATTTACAGACCCCAATCGTAATCTCAAACTTGACAGTTCAACACAAATACTGAAATGTTATCTATCTTTACAATACTTAACGATAGCTTTAATTTCTGGCCATTGATGAGATACCAGGTGTTTTGTAGTGTGTTGGTTTCTACTCTTGTGTGAGGAGCTAAAGGTGTCTTTATTGAGTATATTGAGCTAAAAAGGAAAGTATGTTTTGCGAAACATATATTTACAAGATCAATAAAAAACAGGTTTTGTTCTCATTTTTCTAAAAGTTATTTTTGTTTTTTAAGACTGCTAACTTGAAAGAACATCATTTCAGTATTATAAATTATTTCATGGTGGGATGCACAATAATATCAGTTTATTGGCCAATACGAACATTTTGTAGGGCTGCACGTGGTGTAGTGTTTGGCCCTTTCATTTCACAACAAGAAGACCCTGGTTGAAATCCCAGTAGGATCCTTTCTTTGTGGAGTTTTCATGTTCTTTGTGGATACATGGGTTCACTCAAATGCCCCTATAAAGATCAAAGATCTTCATAGGTAAATTGGTTACTCTAAATTCTCCCTAGGTGTGAGTGTGTGATTGTGTTGCCCTGTGACAAACTGGTAACTTGTCTAGGGTGTACCCTGCCTTGCTCCAAAAGTGATAACAAAAGTTTCGAAAATAAGCATATTAATTACTAAACGTTTTAGCTGATAACACTGAATTCACACAGTTACTGAAAACATTACATTGCATCGATTTAAGTGACAATACACACTAAAGACACTATAGATGTTTGGGGCAGCGCATTTATAGATGCTTTACCTCTGTTTGCATCCTCAGTTGTGGCCACTGAGCACCATAACCTCTTCCTCCTTACATTCCTGTTATGAAATTACTGTTCTGTGTTTTTAAGTATATACAAATTTACCCCCTCATGAATTAACCTGTCATTATCCATTGTGCCACATTCACAAAATGGCTTGGTGCAAGAAGTGTCAAATTCATGGTTTTATAGGAAACTTTTTTTTTTTTTTGAAAGGGCAGATGCTTATTTTGACACTAGGAGTTTGTTGCCTGTGTTTCTTTGGCTGTTGCTCAGTAGAAGGACACAAAAATACAGGAAAAATAAAACTCTAGCCTAATTTAAGCCTTATGTTGTGACAATTTGTTTCTAAGATGCCAACATAATCTAAATTGCCAATTGATCAAAACAGAGAGGATTTCACTCAGACCTGGTTATAATGGCGTCACACTCTGCTGCTGCTTTGGTGTGATATGGCCATTCTAGTCCTTGAACTCTCTCCTTTGACTGCACAGCCAAGATACCCATAAAGGCATCAACAGACTCTTAACATGTCTTCTCTGTTGTGGTAGCCTGTCAATTTATCTGTCTGTTTCTCTATTTTTACCCAACATTGTAAGCTTGGCTGCAGCACTGACATTCACTCACAGTTCCAGACAAATAGCTTATAAAGTAAAGACTGCCCACAACAACAGGCAGAGTGAACAGCTGTTCCAGAGGACAGGAGTAACACGGGATGCTGGGCACACAGCTCAGTAGTAAAAACAAAAGTCAGAAAGGTCGTTAATCACTCACTGTTTAAAAAAAGAAGATATCCTTGTGCAAGAAAATCCCTGTTGTCAACCTCATCACCTTGACTCCAGATTATTTACTTCAGTTGCTTCTGTTTTGCAACAGTTACCAAGCATCGAAACAGGACTGGATTTGATCGTTTATTGGACTAGATTTCTGAATAGAAAAATGAGAAAATACTTTTTTTTCTTTTACTGCTTTTTTATTAATCAAGATGTCTAAAGTGAACTTTGACCCTTCACTGTGTATAATTGCTCTTTTTCAATTTTTCTCATTTTACTTTATTGTCTTAATGTTATAATGTTCTAATGTAGCTTAGTGTTCTGTTTAGCGTTGTTGGTTTTTAGTTAATCTTAAAGCAACATTTTGATTAGTTTTACTTGGTGTTGTTATTTCAATGAATATAAACCAAGCTATAAGAAAGAGATGCATTTAAATAATTCTAACATCATTAAATCCACAATGAGATTTACAATGATGCCTATGCATTTTGAGTTCTGATGCTAAAAGTACCTCTCAGACTGTGGGTTGGCGTGTTCTGGCCAGTTTGATCAATTTAAAGCTATTTTTTGGTTCATAGATTTAGATAAATTTTAAGAGGTAGTGTTTCTTTGTAGCCAAGTCAGCCTGGAGGTTGCCATAGTTTTCAGATTATGTTTCCTAAACATGACTGCAATGACACAAGCAGACATTGTATCATTTGTTTGTTTTTTGTTTTTTTCTCTTTTGTTTGTTGGTGCAGTTTACTTCAAATATTGTCTTTGTTTCTACAGCGTCTTGAGAGGAGGTCACTTTGTTGAATAATCCCATTTACAAAATCTAAACTTTCCTCTTACATTGTTCTGTCTGCAGCCAATGATCTCATTATGTGGAGCATTGTTTTCTGTCAACCACTTTCTCCAAGACGAATAAAGTTATTTGAAGGAAAAAAAAAACTTTCCTTTCAGCCCCTCCTACAAGTGCAACCATACATAATATTTTGCAATTATGCCAAGACATCCAAGAATAGTTCAAATATGAGTTTCCAGAGTAAAACAAAACAGTTAAGTTTAACAAACTCTGTCAACTGATTATCATAAAACCACCAAAAAATCCCACAATGCATAGTCCTTTTTTTCTTTATTTGCATGTTGCCAATAAGACTTGCATATGTCGGCAAATTCCATGTTTTATTCCGAATGAAGCTTATTCGCAATATAACCCTGTGTTAGTCAGGATGATCAAACATCAGTCTCGTATGACCAAATCTTATTCAGGATTTGAGGTTTTCTATATTAGGATTGGAATATTGCCATTCTTTAACGTTTTTTTTTTTTTTTTTTTTTTAAGTATGACATAATGGCATGTAGTGATTAGTTTGAGACATTCTGTCTGTGCTATTGTTTCAAAATAAACTAATTAAATGGACAATTTATACTCTACATAACTTTAGAGTATTAAGTATATAGAGTGAGCTATAATACAGTTTTTACATAAAGTTAATCTTTTCTCTTTTGGTTCCACCTCTCCTACTTTTTTACATAGTGGAGTGTTGCAGGAATTTCCTAAAATTGAAGGCTTTAGCTGAGTTGCTGATGCCCATTTTGTTGGTATTTCTTTGTAGCAAACCTCCTAAGAAACAGAAGCGATGACCATTGCTGTCTGTGGACTTTGTTTTTGGGCTGCTTTTCTGTCTCCCTTTAATATTGCTGTAATTGTGTTTTTATTCATTAGTAGATACAAATACTATGGGATTTGGCTTTTAAAAAAAGGTTATATGTCAAGTTCTACAGAGTGGTTAGATTTGATATCATGGTATTCGTTAATTACATTTACTTCATATTTTTTTTAGCCATTAGCCCTACACATTTTTCAGTAGGGCTGTCACAAATGATTATTTTAATAGTCGACTAATCACCGATTATTTTTTCTGATTAGTCAACTAATCGGGTCATGCGCAAAGTTTATGTAAAGCACATATTTTGGTGTTGAGCGCTCACAACTTTGTTCAACTTTACTACACTCTAACTCCATATATTATAAAGAAATGACTAATTAACTGTTAAATTAGTTGTAGACTATTTTAATTGTCGATTAGTCATTAATTTGTCGTAATCGTGGCAGCCCTATTTTCCAGGAGTAATCAAGGTGACCTTCCGCACGCGGCGATTTGTCATGACAATAAAAATGCCTATCTGGGCTCTACCTCACAACCTGATGGTTATAAACCTATTGTTGTGCATTCACCACCACAATCAGAAGATGTTTTCATAGAATTTTATGATTATTCACATTTAGAATGACTGTTTTCATGAGTTCATCACAACATTATTGATGGCATTCATTGTTAGATCTGATTTAAATGGGTACTGGGAGGTGGCAGTCAATAAATAGAATTACAGTGTGTTTGTAATTTGCTGTTTAAAATGGGCAGAATAAGGGGGGAAAAAGCAGAAAATTACTTTGAAATGCCAACATGGGCAGTGCTATTTTTGTACTTTATTTTACCGAGTAAACTATGTCTTGTCAAATGAAAAGATCTTTTTTAGACAGAAACTCACTGTTCCAGTCACTGAGTCATAGGAAACGCTGTTTTAGAAATGGCTTCCAGATATTTCCACAGTTAATTACCTACTGTGAATGAACAGAAGGAAACTTTTAAACTGATTTCATCTGTTTTTTTGGTCATATAAGGTCGCTCCTTCAAAAATAGATAACACCTTGTGGAGAGGTGGGGGTGGGGGGGGTAATTTGGTTTTCCAGCTTTTTATTAAAGGTTTACATGGAGGATGTGCAGAGTCAGCAATTGAATTCCCCAAAGAGAAATGCAGAGGCTATGGGAAACAGGTGTGGCTGGGTTTCACCCTTCAGCCTTATTTGTTTCGGTCTTTTCAGCTGTGGGATGGGCACACACTCGGTTGTGTGCACTAGCCCACCCCCTGCCACCCAAGTGGGAGATTATTAACACCCACCAGTCAAATACTAGGCTGAGCTGTCCCCACTGTCGTCTCATCTGGAAGTACACAAAGTTTGCTGACTTGCTTGTGCTTTGACAGATAAAAGAAACTGCTGTTTTACCCACATCCTTCATCTGCTCTCTGTCCAGCTCAAATGTATCATCAGTGCTACATGCACCCACATCCTCCCTCTGATCCTGAAAGGAGTGTTTATGCTAAAATTAAACCTGAGATTAAAAAAAAAAAAAACATACACGACGACTGTTCTTTCTGTTTTAAGTTGCCTTTTCGTGAAGTAAATCTATTCTTTGTTATAATTCTCATAACAAATATTGATCATTTTGATTTGTAATGGAATTTAGACAAAAAAAAACATGATTTGATGGATGGATAGATGAATGGAGTTATTCATTACTTTAGATGCCTTTCACCTAAAAATACTTAAATATTCTGCTTATCCAGATTTCTCCCTGCTGTATAGATTTATAAAAAATAATAATGTTCTAAGGACATAATTGCATTCTCTATGTTGCAAATTGATTAATGACTCATATTTATTACAGTAATGGTTGGAAATGTTAATTTAGCAGAAAAAGTTTTAAAACAGTCACCTGGTCTTCATTTTTGAAATTGAAGACATTATGTCTTCTCAGAATACTTTTTTTGTGGAAATTTCTAGGGGTAATGTTGCCAATACTTACATGTTTAACCAGGTATGTTAGTTGAGAACGAATTCTCATTTATACTGTTGATCTGTTGAAGAGAAAGCCCAAAGGTAAGGTATAGAACAGCAGTTATACAACAATAAAGGAACAGTTAAGGAAATTATATTCAATAAAGAAAAAAAAATGGAAATATGTTGCAAATAAGTGCAAACGTATATACAGACAAGGGTTTAAGTTCCAGTCAATATCATGCAGTTTGTCACGGCATCTGCATGTTTTCATCTTCAAACTTGTTTTAGTTTTAAAACTTCTTATGTTCAGGTGGATTGCAGATCTGACCACACTCGTTCATAATGATGAAAGAAAATGAAGCAAAATCTGACTTTTGTTTCTTTTTTCCCCCCAAACTGTATTTTTTTTATATAGTTCAACAACTGTCATACGAAGAGAGCTGCTAATCTCAGTCGACCTTGATAGTTTTGCAATCCTAATTTTGTTTTGCGTGCTTTTGTCTTCTAACCAGGCAACAGATCAAGCTTGAAAAGACTATCCTCAAATAAAAAAATGTCGTGTTTGCCTTTTTACAAGAATCTTAAATATTTTTAATATACTACTACTACCTCATGTTTTAATCTGGAGTCTTGACCTACCTGTCCAGCTCTTTTATTGTTGTTTTCTCTTATCAAAGTGGGTGGTATATATAAATCAAGTTACCCACTTAAGTTTGCTGCAGAAAGAGACTCAGAATATGTGCCTGAAAAAGTGGGTGTGCCTGGGAAAATAAACTTCCTCTCTGACCAACTTAATGTTAGGGATGCCACAGACTTCTTGCTGTTTTTTGTTGACCATTGGACGCACATAGTACAGAGGCAGGCTTTTGTTGGAATGCTTGACTTCCTCCCTCTGTTGTTAGTGGTGATTGCTGACATTCAGGGAACTCGTTCTTGTTTACACAAAAGTCCAAAACATCATTTTTTAAAAACTTGTTTCAGGTTGTATTGTTTGTTTAAGAATTGCATTTATTTTTTAGAATGAAGTAGCAAAGTACATTCCTCTCCTTTTCATTATTTACTCACTCTGAAAAACTGTTTTCCGATGTTAGCCCAAATGCTGAGGTTGATTTACGTATAATTAGCTTTTTTTTTGAAGATTTTCCAGCTTGGAGGTTTTTGAAGATTAAAGATAAAATGTAGGCGCAATAAAGCATCATTATTGGTGTAGTAAATTCTTTTTAACTAGAACCCCTACCTATTTGCTCCTGGCGCTATTGCTTAGGTCTTAATTCAACATCATACCACACTGTATGGTTACATCTTTGCAAAATTTAAAGTATTTTCACACATTGGACTGTGATGATGGTTGATAATTTTTGCTGTCATTACATCAGTGTTGTCTGCTGTGTTCTTACATTACAGTTAAATTAACCAACCATACCTCAATCTAAATGGTATTTTCCAATATTGATTCAATTATCAATTTATCTCATTTTGAAATTATTTTTTTTAATGGTTTAGGTCGATACTATTTGATTCTGCCTCTAACATATAAATCTGGTTGGATTGTAGGATTAAAAATTGATTAATCAATTACACCCCTAGTTACTATTTTAACATCTTACTGCAAAAAACCCTCCAAGATTAAGTTACCTTGGGAAAAAATCTGCTTGTCTTTGGTTTTTGTTACCGCCTTTGACATTTGTAAATTATATTTCTGTTGTTAAACACTTTATACACGCACGAGCAAAATAACTTGGCATACTTTTGAGGCTGCAGCATAGTGTGCCCCCTCTAAAATACCACAAAAGCCACAACAAACAAAAACAAATCCCACACACCAGGACAGGATGTTTGAGGAATGTTTGTGTTGCTTTGGTACACAGGCAGACATCCAGCTTCAGAAAGTTGTACTGTCAGGCAAAGCTTGACTCTTTGTTAGAAGTTGTAGTCTCTTTTGACACTTTTTAAGTAAGCTATATTGATATTTTCTGTCTTTTATCAAATGTGGCTGAGAATGACAATGGCACAAAAGTCCTCTTCGCCCTGGGGGAGTAAAGAGAAAGGGGTTCTGAAGAGGACAGTGACATGTAAAAGAGGCCTGTCTACTCCAGTTTTTTTTTTTAAAGGCCTGTCAGCCTGTGTTTGTCTCCACCATCAATTAGCCCACTAAAAAAGCCTCACGCCCTCACAGGATACAATGTGAGGAAGGAAGGGGGTAGATTAGAGCTGCTGCAGAAACTCATGTTTTCTTCACGCTGCACAAATATTTCTTTTGATAAAAGTAAGCCATAAAACAGGCAATTCACCACTTGGTCTTTCCTGTTTCTGACTGATTGAGACCCGGTGTAAATGTACGGTCATTGTGAGAAGGATGCTGTCTCTGGCCCACAGTTCTGGTGGCCCTCATCCCATCCAAGTGGTTCTGTGCCGCCTATTGTCTGCTGCTTTTGCTGACTTACAACACTGATCCTCAAATTTAGGGTGGAGTTACAAAATCCCAGCATTGCAATTTTTCAGTTACCTTTTTTTTTTTTTGTAATGTCTCACAATTTTTACTTGCTTGATTTTTTTCATATTGTGTACATGTTTTTGTGTAAAGTTTTGAATGCAAATCTTTGTTGAACCTTATTCTGATGGGAGTTTAATATTAATATAATACATGTTTGTTGCTACTGGGAGATTGTGGAACTTAAAAGCGTGTCAGTAGTGTGTATCATTACCCTCCCTAAAAAGTAATAAAACTGCTTTGACTTTCCTGCCTCCCACGCACACTTAAAAGTCACTGAAATAGAGAAGAGAGTAAAGTCGAGCTTCTACAAGCCAAGAAAGACCATGATGCACAGCAGTTTTTTTTTTAATTTTGAAGATGTAGTACAGGAAACCGTTTTGTCAGGCCATTCCACTAAAGCTGGGTTTGTAAACTATTGTATCCTGGGAGTTATCTACTCGCTTTTTGATCAAATATTTTAATTAATCTTAGATGAATGTGTTATTAATTTTTCATCAGAGGACATCTCAACTGAAATCAAGTCTTTGCTAGAACCATCATGTCTGTTCTGATGATTAAAACCTCAGAACTGAAGAAGTGTAATTTCTCACATGACAAGTATTTATTTAGTGCTTCCATCACAGTTTAAGCTTTTCCAGACGGTAAATCAGAAGCAGTGAAAGAGAAAGGGAGAGGAGAAAAATTCCATTGACTTGCCAGAAATCTATTGATTTGGAAATGTAAGGTTATTTACATTTTTGGATATTTGATTTACCCCAGCTTTAAACTGAGGTCTGGGCTTGTGTCTGGGAATTTCCTGACACAACTCAAGCACCTCTGTTGTTAGTCTCTTTAGAATGACTCTGCAATGCAAAAGAGTTAATGCATCAGACCCAAGGGACATCATGCAGATATTTTACAGACATCTATATTATCCATTTTCTTCTGAACTGCCTAAAGGGGAAGAAATTAATCTGTTATAAACACAGAAGGAGCACAATTGAGCAAAGCTGTGGAGTGCTAAGTGAAGACCTTGTTTCTTTGCTTATTTAAACAGGAAACTTTATAAGTAGGTCTGCAGTATAGAGACAATTCTAGTCCTAAGCATGTTGTTCCCTTGACCTGGCAACAATGAAGTGAACAAGATGTGAACTTGTTTCTACTAAGCAGTACAGTACGGTGAGGTATTTTAAGATTTTCCATTATAAAATGGACCCATTAAACTGTACCAAACCGCACCTCTTGGGAGGCTCCATCAGTTGTAGGTCCATTGAAAAATAGAACGGAACGGTTTGGGTGGAGCCGCTGTAGCCACCGTTAATTGGCAGAAAGTGATGACTACATTAGAAAGCACCAATATAGCACTCCTCTAAGCTTACGTTCACAATGTTTGTAAGCATTCGGCGGTATTCTTGTAAGCTGCCCGCAATCTTCTTTCAAACGACATTAAATTAATATACACGATGTACCAGAAATAAACCAATAAAAAGACGAGCTGCTGGATGACCTACATTGTTGTTGCTTGTCTCATCGTTGCACTACAATGGCCCAATGACACACTAATGGTCTACACCACTGCATGCGCAGTGAAAGGGGGGGGAATTATATAAGTTCGCTTCTTCCCACTCCTTTTCAAGCAAACAATCAAACTCCTCTGACTTTAGTTAATTATCACAAAAAATGAATGAACCAAATGTGACATAAGTGTGTTTTATTTTTGTTGTCCTATTTTCTAATCAATGCATTTAATTGTTTCTGTAATGAGTTCTAAATAATTGTGTTTTTTGTCTTGTATTTTTCCAATCTATGCTTGAAATAAACCAATCAATCAATCAATCGAAACAATTCGCTCAGTGGGAGCGAGGCTAAACTGAGTTGAAACGCTCGCCAGAATTAACTGGACCGCACCATACCACTCCTTATCGTACCGGACAATACTTCTTGGTGGAAATGAAGCTTTAGAGTGCCCATAAGGAACACTTAGTCAGCAAGCATTATATGCTTTAGGAATCATAATGTTTCTTTTTATGGCAGCGACCATGGTACAGTGGTAAAGCGGTCAGTCTCTGATCGGAGGATTTCAGGTTTGGTTTCTCCTGTCTTGCCGCCCTTGTGTGAAAGTGTCCTTGGGCAAGACACTGAACCCCATATTGGTCCTGGTGGTTGTAGGTTGGCACCAGTGTTATTTTGGCAGTGGAACTGCCATCGGTGTGTAAATGTGTGTGTGTGGGGGGGGCAAATGTGACTGTGACTAAGAAAGTACATGCTGTTTACCATTTTTTTAAAATATAAATAGGAATGGGCTTTATAAGGTACATAAAAATGCTTTAAGATTAGTTCAACAGCGAACAAGAAAGATATTCAAAGGGCAAATCCAGTATCATTTAATATTACTTTTAATTGAGTTTGGGGGAAAAAAACAAGACTGGCCAAATATCAATTTTTCCCAATCTATTGTGGTGTGTTTCCAATTGAACTGATTTAACTTCATAACATACTTAAAAATCGTAAACAACAGTGACATTTTTATGACTGTATTATTGTTGCTTCAGTCGTTTCTTTTGTCATCTTGTTCCCGTACGTCCTAAAGAATCGCCCTGTTTCTTGCCTTGTGTCGTCCTTATTCATCTTCAGCCCAGAATTTCCTCTTTCGTCCTAAACCACATTCTCTCCTGCACAGCCTGCATTCTTCTCCTGTGAGGTCTTCAGATCCTTTCCTCATGAGTGCTGTTTGACACGGTAATCTTTGCATGGAGTTTGTCTACATGAAGATGACATATTGTCTATTTTGTTACTGCTGGTGATTGTCTCCGGCCATGAGGCTCTCTTGTCTCTCACGGTCCTGACGTGCACTGCAGGCCTCACTGGGAGGATCCTAACCCAGGAGAAAGCCTCTCCTGGGGAGGTCAGGGCCACAGCAGGGTCAGGTCTGGGTAGGTGGAGATTTTGGCTCATCAAGTGGCCAGTGTGGAATGTTTAAGCCAGTTGCCAGGCAAAAGGAAGGTTTTGATTTAGCATTGCGTCTTCCGAGCAGCTTGTCGCAATTAGTGATGTCAGAAAGGAAAGAAACAAATATGAAGCATTTCTTCAAAGAGCAAGCATTTCCTATCCATGAGTTCATTCTTTCCTCTACTTTTCAAGAAATACTATGTGCTTTGTCTCATTTTGTAAATGAGATCTTTTAAACCAGGGCTCTTCTCTTTCTTTGTGTTGGCAAACCATCAAAAGGGATTTAGTGTGATGGACAGTAATAACAATATGTATGTATTTTCTTGTGTTACTGACAAACATAAGTGTCACTAATCACCAGATAAGATGGATAACTGGTGATTAAATGCGGAGACACTCTTTAGCTGTGCCTCAGCTCTGCTGCTAATTCTTCTGATGAAGTTGCGTGACAGCTTTGTTTAACACGCTGCTTGCATATCATTTGCCTGCAGTGTTTTAGATGATATGTCACGGTGCTCCGGTTTGAGAGGCATGGCTGTGTTCTTTATGATTTCTACTAGCAGGGCCAAGTTTCCTCACTCTTTCTGGCTTTAGGTATCCTGTGCAGAGGCCATCTGTCTCAAGCCCCCTAATGGTAAGGGTGGAGCCCTCTTTAAACAACCCCTCCACCTCCCTGTTTCACTCCCTCCTTCCCTCCTTACTTCCAAGTGCTTTACCATTAAACAAACAGATCATGGCAAGGACGGAGTTTAGTTTCATTGTGTGCTATGACATGTTTGAAAGTTTGCATGCTTTGATAGACAGGACGTACCACGGTAGCATTTGGAGAAGCGGGTCAGGTAGCTGCAGTATGCTGAGCATGCTAGATGGAAGCCTGGCCTGAGACACGTGTCTGCGGGAATCAAGACAATGTCACGCATGCCCACGACACTGGTTTACCATTCCACCAACCATGCCCCAAAGCATTTTTATTACCCAATCATCCACATTCTTAGTCTAATTATACCCACAATAAAAGTTTTTCCACTTACAATTTAATCGTTAAAATATTAACATGTTTTTATCCGACACATATGACTTGACGATGACAACAAACAGCTGTCCTATAAGCTGAAAGGGGTGAAGAATGTAAATCCTACACTGCTCTGACCCTTACACTCCCCCACACCCATGCACCCAAAGAACCCCATGACAGAAGCAATCCAAAACCAGAGTAGCACATACACTGAAGGCAAACTGTTGCAATGCCAGCTTATTTTAAACCGGGTCTTAAATCTGAGGGTGGAAAAAAGAAATAAACGTCTGTCTAAACTCTTGTTGCTAAATGGCACACTAATCTAAAGTGACCAGCTACAACGTTCTGTCAATGGATGTCAAATGGGGCAAGTTGGGTTTATTGCTTAAAGTATATCAGAGAAACTTGGGTACAGATTAGATATCAAAAAGAAAGAGATTGGGGTGAGGAGTTAGGGGGCTGGCAGTCATTCTGCAACATCCAACGATGATCGGGGGAACATGAAACTTCACAGCTGATGCAAGACGATATAAGACTGAGCAGCTATTCAAACACAAGGTCCTGCTTCTGCACACCCTTTCTGTCTTTATTATTTGTTTTTTCCAGAGACAGAAATTCGGCTTTGGTGTGAGTGTGTATGTGTGTGTAATCACTAAAATTACAGGGGATGTAATGGAGCACAGGGAGCCTCAGCCTTCTTGGCTGTATTACTCTAAAACCATGATAGCATTGCTGTGGCTTACCACTCGCATTTATGCCAAAAACCTGAAATACCAGTCAGTGGACCACTTTTATAAACTTCTCTCGATACACATCTGAGACTGCATGCGAAGCGAAAATTTCTGATTCCCTAATTAAACTGACGCAGTCTGCATCTGCGTCAGAAAAGCTTCGCTGGACTGTTTTGATATTTTGAATTAAAGCAATATATATTTTTTTGTTTTTAAGGCAACCAGTCATTCACAAGATTTAGTGTGAATCTATTCTGCAGTTTTGCCAGTTACAGCGCTGTAAATCTCCCTTGTGCTTCTTTAAAGTAAGCACCCATTTTTCTATTGATGACTCATGATTATTCTGACAGACAAACAGGAAAAGTACAAGGCTTGGTTTTTTTTTCATTCCCGCCAGTAGCCACAACCTGTAATTTAGGATTTATTTCAGGTTAGTTTTTCAAAGATGTAGCTTTCACTCCCACTAAGCTGGATCATTCTGTTGTGCTGCTGGTCTTTCAGCAGCACTGTACCAAACTTGTTTTGATTGTTGGCATGATTAGATTCTGAATCTGAGTTATTTTATAACTGTTTTTGATTAAATAGAAGATTATTCTGCTCCCAGTAGCCATGCTTGTAAATATACTTTACTAGTACAAGTTTGGGCGCCTGTGCATGCTTAAAGCTGCCTTATATCTTTAGGAATGAATTCATAAATGTGGTGATCATGTGTGACGTGATGTCTGAATACAGTTCCTGCGAACACAAACCTTCCGTTCCCCCACATCTCAAATTTGACCCAATGATCGCAAAGGTCATCTGAGTACAGCAACACTTTTGTCTGCTTAAATGTTTTGAGCTTTGTGACATGGTGGATTGTCCTTCTGAAAATAGCCATTAGATGATGAGTACCCTGCTGTGGAGAGGATCTTCAACAATCCCCATTTAGTCAGATGTGTTTAAGCGATGCACAGCTGCTACTGTGGGGCCTGTAAACCCCCCCATACACACACACACGTTTCAATGCTACTCTACCATCAAGTTGTACCCTTTCAAATTTCAAGTTGACTTTCCCAAAATTGTTGCAGTGAAAAATGGACATCCAACCTGTCAACATTTTCCATTTTTATCTGTTGTCTAATTTGGCTAGCTTATCTAAATTGTAGCAGGAGTACCCTGTTGTTAAAGTAAACGTACCGGTAACAGGTGTGGTTTTCTGCTGTTGCATCTCGTCTGCTACACGCTTTGATGTGTTGTGTGTTTAGAAATGGTCCTCCATCGTAACTCGACAGTAAACAGTAATTATTTGACTTGCTGCTGCCTTTCCATCATCTCAAACTGCATGTCCATTTTCCTCTGACCTCCTTCCACATCGCCATGCTAAAAAGATCCTATAAGTTTCTGTATTAATTAATAAGGTTTCTTTGTTTTACATTTTCTATAAATGTTGTAATTATATCTAAAAGTTCACGCATTGAGTTAAAGCCAAGAGATATTTCCTTTTTATCATATATTAAGTATCCTAAAAAAAAGGGGTCGAGATTATTTAGTCTAAGCTTTTATTGTAAGGTAGTAAAAAGTTGCGGGTTAAATTTGATTTCTACCCTTTTACTGATCATTGTAACCTATTCCCTTATTCTTTACCTTCTTACCCTGTCTGGTGTGTGCTGTCACACTCAAACTGCTTTTTACACTACATTGTTCTCATGGCCCTCATGTTCAAAGCCAGATTTGCATGTGTTTTTTTATAGTAAGACATCCAAAAAGCATGAGCGCAAGTCAAATTAAGGGCCTCATAAAAATCCCAGATAAAAACATCCATCTTATTTTCTTTCATGTCCTTCCAGCTTTTTTCCCTTTCTGCTCTTAAAGGTGCTCCCATAATGAGCAGGAGGAACAGTCTGAGTGTCCTGTGGTGAAAGTGTGCTGCTTATTATGAACAGTCAAAAAAGAGAATCTGCTCTTTTTCAGGAGGATTATTTTTTCTAATAAATTACTTTTTTGAACTTCGCAGTTGAGTAACATTATAGATTATAGATTAATCTAAAATGTTAATAGCTCCTAATGGAGTGAAACGTATCTTGCTTGTTTAAGCAGGTCACTATTTACTCAGTTTCATTCCAACAGTCTAAAGAAATTGTTAAATTTCTTCTTTAATTTTAAATATTTTATGCTGTTTACACATTTTGGTTCATTCCAATCACATTTTATCAGGCTGCCTGTCAGTTTGAACAAAGAAATCGTCCCGTTTCTACTAGGGTCATCCCTAGTAGAAGGCACATAAAGAGCTTAGCGTTTTGAAAAAACATCAGTTTAAAGCATTTTTTAAAGTTCACTAACTTGACTGATCTGTTTTTGTTAGCCTCCTGCTTGAATTGTTGTCGTATTCTGCTGCACTTTCCGGCAATAATGTGATACATTCATGACATACTGACTTCTAGTTTAGTATTTATCTGAAATAATAAACTTAAAATATAAAGATGATAACAAGAATAAATTAAATATCGGATACTGATCGGAAGACAGCATTCAATATCGATCGAGTCATCAACTCGATTTTTTTTATCATATGATCGGATATGGACATTCCTAGTAGAAACACATCATGAGTAGTTTAATTCCACATGTTAACCCATGTAGTTATCTCTTTCTGTGGTACACTGGTGTCTGATCTCTTTCATTTTCCTCCACCAGGTGTGAGCAGTAACCAGGTGGCGGTTCAAAGAAATGTGAATGCAGTCCTGGGGAAGAGCATCACGCTTAGCTGCATAATCGAAGTGGGCTCCAACCTCAGCCTCACACAGAGCTCCTGGGAGCGTAATCTTCCGTCAGGCACTATTACCCTGGCAGTGTTCAATCCGGTGTTTGGGACCTCTTACTCTCCAGATTACGGCAAGCGCATCTCATTTGTATCACCTTCACCACGAGATGCCACCATCACCCTTGAAGATGTGGATTTTGCAGACATTGGGACCTACACCTGTAAAGTGGCAACTTTTCCTCTGGGCAATACACAAGCATCAACTTATGTCGATGTATTAGGTAAAGTATGTCTCTTATTTACCAGCTTCTTTCAGAGATTCTCTTGAAAAGCTTAAATATTGAAGTGTTTGCCACAGAAATTGTGATCTCTTCTTTATTATTTGTGCTGCATAGGAACTGTAGGTTTAATTGCAAAGTCTGTTAATGTGAGATATTTTAGTTTCCTACTCCAAGCTGTGAATGTGATTCATGTCAGATGGGACTTCAAAGCAGTTGGAGTCTATAATGGCTCAGAAATGAATTATGTCATGCACTACATCACTGCTTGTCTGAAAATCATTGAGTGGGACGTATAGACTTTGGGGCCACTTGTTCCTAGCTTAGTTTATGGTCGCCATTCTTGACCTTTTGACCGGCGGCACGCACCCATATTTTCATCACCTGGTGCCCCGGGCGCCTCAGTTTTTGTTTCAGCTGGTAGTGAATGTCCCGTTTTTGGATCCAGTTTCACCGTGCAAATGGTGCGTTGGTAAAATGGGAAACATGGAGGGAGCTGTGCAGAAACAGGTGTGGCTTATAAGGTGTCACTCAGCTCGCCAACACATAGAAGCAGCCTTCGACTTTCTATGAACACAAAAAAACAAAATTTTTGGCGTTGGTATTTAATGAACTTTCAAAACCACTATAAACTCACAGTTCTTCTTTTTGGCTAACAGTTAAATTATTAAAGAAGGAATTAAAATGTTAATTATGTTTCAACATTGTTGCCTGACTGAAGTTTTCAGAAAAATGCAAGATTTATTTTGTTTTTGTTTTTTTAAGCAATAATATTTTATTACTTTGCTCTTATCAGATCTTCCAACTGTTGTAAAGACTTTTTTTGAATTATTATTTTGTATGTTAATTTTAGTGAAAAGGTCTGATCACAGGAAGCTTACTGATTAAAAAAAAGTGACCCAATCAATGCACAAAGACAAATGTTAAGTGTTGCTTAACGCAAAAGTTAAGGATTTCTGCTATGTTTAATTTTTCTGATATTGTTTTATTCCAAAGTGTCATTTGGAAGATGTTTTTCTCTGAAGTCAGCCTGTATTTCAGGCTTTAAATGGGATTCTTTGCAGAGATTAGAAGGCAGCACTGTAGGTAGTAGCATCCTGTCCATGGAGACACAGAGAGAATCTAGTGTCTAATGAGAGGCACATTAAGTGCCTTTGTCACAGCCACACTGTCTGGGATCCTACAGAGTTCAGTTACACCTTTACTTTCTTTCCTGAAACGCAACTTAGACTTTTTCCAATTTACTTCATTGCCTGTCACATTGGAAATATAGTCTTCACAGACTGTTAGCGATGTCTTTCCCCAATATTTAAGGTCATCGGATTGATATTCCCCATTGGGCTCTTCATCTTTGTTTCTGACTCGTCCATATTTTAATAAGACTTTTTTTCCTATTATAAAAAGCATGTAGTTCCACCTTCAGATCTGGCTGTGATTCATCAACATCCTGTGGAATCCTACTTAACTGGACTGCAATCGGAAAATATTTTGATAAGGCCATATTATTTACTTTCAGGGGTTTCCCTCTTCCCTAGTGTGTCATATAGCTTTCCTGTGCTTGTGAAAGGTCTGTAAATGGACACTGCATGTAAACTCTAGACACACATGCAGTCTGCTTTCTTCCTCCTTTACTCGTCTTCATCAAAATCCACCACTTTTTTATTTACTTTTTTTTTTTTTTTTTTTGGATTCCTGACTTGATTCGTGTTTATACTGTGAATATCACAAAGAACAGGAATGCATTTCAATTCCTTTCAAATGAACTTAAGCTAAACAATGAAACATTTGATCCTGTGAATGATGAAGCGAAGTCACGACACACGTTGTAATGATTAACAGGTGCAGTGAACATTGACGTGATTTTGGAGGTCACACTCTTGAAACAAACATCTGGAATAATAACAGGAACTTGAGAAAAAAAACACACAATGTTTCCATAAAGTGTATATTAGATTTTTTTTCTGTCTTTTCCAGCTTTTTTAAGGGCTTACAGGACATGCCTAAACCGTTATAGTTAGTTCAGTCTGAACAATGCGAGACCTCAAGGGTAAATGGCAGGAAGGAAACTATTGCATGAAGTAAGTGGATATACTGCCCCTTTGTTTTGTTCATGGAAATCTACTGAGCTGTGATTTATTTGTTTGGGGGCAAACAAAGTTTTATTTAAATCTATATTGCAGTCAAAGCTAGAAAGTTAATAAAAAAAAGGGGAAAAACGTGTTATGATTATGAGCTGTCTCACTCAGCTGGCCAATAATTTCCAATTTACTTGTTTGAGTTTTATTTTTTTTCTGGTAACTCATTAGACGGTTTGTTGACTTGGACTCAAGGGTCATGGGGAGGTGAGCTTCAAGTCATTACTGATTACTACTATTCAGACTGGACACATTTGGTTCGCTTAAAGTGAACCAGAATTCATTTCTCCTGATAATCAGGATCAAATTTTTCAGTCTTAATACATCTGACCGGATCCTGGTCCAGGACCTGGAACTGCTTTCAGACACATCATTTAAGGTGGTCTCGGTTTGTTTTCAATCAGACTGAACTTGGGTTCGCCCCGAAATTCCTCAGTCTGAATACGGCTTGTGCTGGGACCGGAACAACTAAACCAAAACCGGTACTGTAGCTGGCTATTAACGAACAAACGTGGAACAGCAATGCAACTCCAGGTCATTACAATGTGGTCGGATGAATGCAGGCTCATTAAAACAACTTTTAACACGATACACATTGCTTCTCACACTGTTTTCCCTACAATTTATTTCTTAAACACTTGTCACCGTACCTCGTAGTCGTAGCGTCTCCAGTAACCGTTTTGCAGCATGCCCCTGCCGTACCAAAGAAACAAGTACAAATATTTAAACCTGACTTTTACACAGACATTCAAAATTAGTCAGCAAAATAAAAAGTTTGAATAAATTAACAATCTTGACAAATATTTGCAAAGTGTAGCATCTCCATCTTTCTCTTTCTGTTTTGCCCTCCCCCGTAACTGTAGATCAATGACTGAAGAGATCTTTAGTCACATGGTTTCATTTACAAATTTTTGGTCCGGAAAGCAAAAGTCTGCTTGACTGCAGTCTGATTACAAACCAAATGCATGGTTCAGGACCCGATCCAGAACAAATAATTTTCCCAGTTTGAATACACCCTAAATGTGATTGGATAAATCCAGGCTTATTAAGACAACTACAACGTCTTGCGCATTACTTCTCACACTGTTTTCCCAACAATCTATGTCATAGACACGTATCAGGTACCTTCCTAGCCGATGTCTCCTTAGTCATCGCCTTCCAGCATGTCTGCGCCGAACCGAAGTAGCAATTAAAAATGTTTGTACCTGAATTTGATACAAGGATTGTTAATTGGAGGATTTCCATTATTTTCCTCTCTTGTTGCTTCGCTCTGCTCTTGTAATTCCCTTCCAATGGCTGAAGAGATCTTTAGTCTCATGGTTTTGTTTACTGGCTTTAATTTGAAACGGACATGTTCCTTTACCTGGCAGTCTGAATCCAGACCAAATGCACGGTTCATGACTTGATGCGAACCAAATTAAGCAGATTCCGTCCGGATCAAAAGACTTTTACAGTTAGAAAACAAAATCTAATCTAGTCTGAACGTTAAATGTCAAACAGTAGCAAAATAAGTGTAGAGCAAAAAAAAAAAAAAAACAAGTCTGGATCTGCAGAAAATCTATTTTTCAAGTTCCTTAAAAGCCCTTTGTCAGGAAATGGTTTCATTTCTGCTTTTACCTCATAATGATCTAGATCATTTCCAGGTTCCCAGTTTTTATGACTCATTCCCCCCATATTTGTCTTCACATGTTGCTTTATCTTCATATCTTATTTTATAAACTGTGAGTTACCAAGGAGACTAACGTTTACCCAGCTCACAAAGACACATTTCACTTCCTTGCCAACTTTATTTGGGTTTGGTCTTTTCTTAAACCAATAGCATCCATATTAAATGTTTCTGTATGATTCATTGCAACTTGAGTTTCCAGTGAACATGCTTGCCTTCACATTTTCCCACACCGAAGTCAGTCTTCTGCCTGCATTTATAGATCAGTATATATAAAGCCCAGAAAGGGCAAATTGCAGCCCGCTTGGAGAAAGGAAATCGTTATTTGTTTCCTATTCAACACTTCTCCAGTCGTCTATAGAGTTCCCTTCCCTTTTGGACAGCCACTCCAAATTAACACGTCTGCCTGATTTACTTACTCTGATATTTCAAGGAGTTTGCCTCTCAGCATAGAGCAGCTACTGTGTGTAATTCAAAAGCGTGCAAGGAAAAGGAAAAGCAAGTCAAGAATGTGGGGTGGAGCACAGAGAACAACATCCACTCCCTGCAGAAGTTGCATGAGATGGTGGGTTATTTTTGGACCAGAAACTGTGGCAGTAGGTAAAGAAATGTGTTTTTTTGCGTTCTGATGTCAGATGTCTTTAAGAGGAGGAGTTCATTTTTTGGATTGATGTGCTTTTTAAGCAGGGCACAATCAAGCTTGCATTTCCCTCAAATGTGTTTCTCACTTGTAAATTGCTCTTGGATAAAAACAGTGCCTGGATGTTATGTAAAGGACTATGGGGGTTGTCTCCCACTTCTACCACATTTTCAAACTGTCATAATTGCTATAATTTGTATCAAGTAGTGGTTATTTTGTGGAGGCTGTGCGCATTGCAACACCTAAAGATCTGAACGAAACTGAAAAGAAAGTCATAGCTTTAACTATGCAAATGGAGAAGAGTCTCCCATTGGATAATTACTTCATGAATGATTATGTTTTAGCTGGCTATGTTATTTAACTAGGGGTGTGCCAAAATATCGATATTGCGATATATCGCGATATTTAGTCCTGCGATTGATTCTCGATGGGTTCTCACCAAGTATCGATATTATATTTTCATTTGAAGAGCTGTAGCGCTGAGCGTCTGAGTCGCGCGCCGGAACTATTGTGCAGATGGCCGCGCTGGTTCGGACTTTTAATAGCGACGCACGCGCTCATTCGGGAGATTTTCTCCGGGGAGATTCAGGCTCTGTAGCGCGTGTGTGAAGCATGTCTACCTGTCAGCATTTATCATCTATCTGTAGGAGATCCAGCCGGTAAGAAGTGACTTTGTCTGAGCGCAGAATGACAGCGATCACTTACTTCCTGTTTGCTGTGGGAACTGGGCGCGTGCTTCGCAGTTGTCTGTGTATGCTTCAAGGAGCGTCGGAATTTTCGCTTTCATGCACTTCAATGTTTAACCTGCTGGTGTATGGTGTAACTTTGGTAAATTTATAATGTGACGTTTTCAAACAATGTAATTACTTGTTGCTAATGTTAACTTAAAGTAATTTTTAAATAAAAAAGCAGGATTTGATGTATGAACTTGAATTTAAATGTAATTAAAATAAAGTTCATGAATTCACTGTAAAATTAGGGGGAATGTTAATTAATTGGAGCACATAAAATTATATTTATTGGCATTATTAAGTGTGTTTTAAGGTTTTTATCTAATGACTGCTGACTGACCAAATGTAAAATAGATAAAGATTGTTAAAATAATCTCAAGTGACAGTCTGAGTAAATCAGTCTTTGGATGCTCAGCCCTTTTCAAGTGAGGGGAACAAAAATGTTTGTCAAAGACAGTATTACTGATTTCAGCAATGTTGCACAAGTGTCTATAATTTGTTGCACAAAATAAGAAAAGTTATTTATTATGATTGTGTTTAAGCTGAAAAAGATAAATGGGGATATATTTTCCCAAAAAACACATTCTTCTATATAATGCTGGTTATTAGAGAAGATTTTTTACCAATTATCGCAGTATCGCGATATTATCGATATCGTGAGCTATGTATCGCGTATCGTATCGTATCGTGAGGTATCCAGTGATTCCCAGCCCTATATTTAACCCTAACTGATCCAGTGAGTCCTGATTTTATAAAAAAGCAAACGAAAATGTTTAATTTGCCAGGATGTACTCTGGAACAAAGACTGAAGAATCATGTTGGCAGAAGTTTAGGTTTCACCAAGTGCATTAGGACTAAAGCATAATTAGATGCAACCATGATGCATCCGCTTAAAGTGGCATCATTGAATATTAAAGAGAACTCCACTCGCCTTGTCCTTCAAGTGAGAAGTGTCTGCTGGCTCCAAGAAGTCAAAATTCCATAGACTTCTATAGAAAAATAAACGGCTATAATTGTCAAAATAGCAATTCTTGCTCTTTAAAAAGTCTAAAAAATATCAGTCAGATTTTTTTTTTTTACAGATTCAGTTAAGCAAAGTTGTTGATTTGTAGAGGTAATTTCTGATTTGAAAACATTGCATTAAGAAAAATATGATTTTTTTTTTCCCCCATAGAATGCCATTTTAACACTCAATCCAGGCTCCGATTGTGTTTCAGATTGATTATGTTTTGTCTTTGCATAAATCTTCATTCATCTGTGTTTTTTTTCAACACAAATGAACATTTTCCGTGCTAAAGTTTCTAGACGAATGACTATCTAATTCAGCCTTTCTGTAGGAAAATTCTCAAATGTCTCATTTACAAGTTTCCACAAATTAGCAAATATATTTGACTGAATCTTCATTCTCCATAATATGTTTGAGGCTGGTTTAAACTTTGTAATGAAGATTTTCCCTTTAACGTCAAAGTGGAGGCTAACAACTGGACTCTAGCTTCAGCTACATCCGACTTTTAAGGTGTGATGGATAAATAAAGCAAAATAAAATGACGTAACTGCCATAAAACTGGTATTCACACAGTGTCCACAGTGTCTCCATCTTTTTTATCTTTGTGTGTGAAAAACAGCTGAGTCTGTAGCTGTGTATTAGGCAGAGCAGCTCCTGCCACATGAGATCAATAATTCCCTACATTGAAGAAGACTCTCGATTTTAAAACCGCACCTTTGTTCTTCTTTGAAGTCAAAGACTCTTATTAGGTTCCCTCGTTGACTCTTTTCTCCCGAAAAAAAAAAAAAAAAACTTTCCAAATACGTTTTATTGTTTGTTTTTTGTTAGCTTTTTAGCTAGCAATCCAGGTAGCCAGGGTTAGTGTTAGTAGCTGTTTTAAGTCACATGACCAATACAGGTGTTGTGAACAGAATCGAACAGTTTTCCAAAATAAAACTTCATCAGGATCAGAAAAAAAACTAAAATGACGTTAGCGCATGTATTTATTTATTTTTTTGCTGTTTGTGGCGCAGTACCAAGTGACCCACGGACCAGTACTAGTCCTCTCCCTGGGGGTCGGGGACCACTGTGGCACTGAAGGACTTGGTTTTGTTATTTTATCATTAGTTTTTCTTTCCTGATGATACATTAAAAGATGTCAAAGTAATGATAAGTTGGCTTAAATATTTCAGGAATATAACGCATACTATTCTCCCATAGATTGATCACCACAACAAAGTCCAAACCTTAACCCCCAATAAGAATCTTGGCGATGTTTTGTAAAACCCTTCCAACTCTATTATCATCTATACAGGATCTTGCAAAACAAACCATGCAACTCTTGTTATTTCCTAATCTTACTGAAACATGCCAACTCAACTTCAAGTAATTCAACGAAATGTTATGGGGACTTTTCTCTTGAACGGGCAGTGTAGCTTCCAAATACTCTTCTGGAGGTTAAATTCTTTTTTTTTTCTCCTCATGAATGTTACTAATGTCGGTATAATGTTTTTAGAGTTCAGATCAGATCGACTGTTTTCATTCTTATGCAAAGTTAGACTGTTGTAGTCTTCTGGTTGCTCTTGCACAGGTCTGTTTTTCCTCTATCTTGGGAAAAAATAAACATTGTTACATTTAGGCTGGACTTGTTTTATAGAAAGCGGTGTAACCTCACTCCAGCTCAGCAGCCCAGAGAACAGAAACGGGACACAGCTCCTCTTCTTCCAGTACAACAAAGTCAGACACAAACACAGCGTTGGTGGCATGCAGTCTACAAATACGCAACAAAAAGTGGTTTTTGTTTTGTCTATTTCTGTAGTTGGGTGTTGATGGATTGGTGGATTTCACAAGATGGAGACGGAGATACTTGAATGTGTTTCTGTCCCCGTGCCCACTTTCTGTTTGGCATGCATCGATAGAATAATCTCATCTTCCCTGTATGACTGGACATAAAGCCCTATCAATTTTTAATTTATGCAAGGGGTCAATATTTTTTACTTTTGGCAGTTGAAGTGTATTGAGGCACATTATTTATTCAAAAATATACACACAAGGATCAATATATATGTTTTTTTTTTTTTCCTTCCACACTCAAAACAGTGGAGCCAAAAGTGTACGTGTCTGCTGGTCCAACGGTTCTGCTGGAGGGAGGGAACGAATCCCTGGTGGCCACCTGCATAGCTGAGCGTGGCCGTCCCGCGGCCGAGGTTTCCTGGGAGTCGGACCTGTCTGGACAGTCGGTGACCCAAACTCAGGACGAAGCCAACGGCATCACCTCTGTGCTCGTGCGCTACATGTGGCGGCCACAGAGCTACGCCCAGGGGAAGACGCTCACCTGCGTGGTGCGCCACCCAACCCTGCAAACAGAGTTCAAAACACCCTACACGTTAAATGTTCAGTGTAAGTCCATAAAAAATTCAGAATTATGTTCTTTAACTTGATGTTTTAATTATTGCTAAATCTTTTCAATTGAAATTTTTTGTTAGATTTTATTTTTTATTTTTCAAATTGCAACTCAATAAATGCATTTGTAAAGTAACTTTACTATTAAAGGTCATAAATAATCATTTTACAGCCCTAAATGTTGAAGTGTACTTTAACAATATGAACTTGTGTATTGCTGTTTTAGTACCCAGAGGGATTGCTAAGAGTTTTATAGGGGCCTGTAATGTCATATTCTCTAATGCATACATCCTAAGTGAGCAGCATCTTAGCCTTTGTGAGTCCAGGCTGATGAAGGTGCTTTAAGAAATATTGATCAGGCCTGTAGAACAACACAAGCAGCAGCAGCAGCAGGAGTGCTGCTGGGGGGCCAGCGGATGGAAATGCACAAAAACGAAGGTTAATACAGGAGAAGAGAGCCACTTTAGTTCAATAAATCATGTCAAATGCAGAGACGGGGGAATTTAAGTGCAAAAGAAGCACAATTTCAGCGTTGAACTGTGCGGGAAGGGTCAACGAACGCCGTGTGTCGGGGCGTCTTCTCTGCACAGTAATGAGTTCCTCATTTGTCCTCCAGAGAAATTAAAGAGAAAAATTGGATATCTCCGTGTTTGCAGTACTTTAATAAAGTGGCGTGTGCGGGGCTAGATTTTTTTTTCCTAACTCATGGATGATGCGCGTAGGGTTTAATATTAGCCGCAGTTCATCTGCCACCTGAGTGAGTCCATCATTTTCCAACTTTCCACCAGTCCAGGCTTCGTTATTTGTTTCTGTGACTTGCTTTCGCCAGCAGATCCTGGACTGCAGTCCTGTTCAAGCCTTGTTTTGTCAGCGCTTGTTACTGTGCTTAAAATACTTGTGTTGTTCCTTCTGGAAAAGCTCATCTGTCATTCGGCTGCAGAGATCACAATCAGTGATTCTGTTCTCATATCTTTGGGGGAAAATTAATAAAACAAAGTCATGTTAGATAACATGACTGATCTGGTGATGGTGGGACCTGAGAAACTTTAAAAGTTGTGCATTTCATTGTAGAAAGTGTCCCAATGCATGATTGTTATTGTGTCTTTTATTACACAGTTGCACCAAATGTATCAGTTGAAGGAAAGGACAGAAGTTGGTATGTGGGCCAAAAAAATGTGAAATTCACGTGTGATGCCAAGGCGAACCCGCCCGCCCAACACTTCTCCTGGATCAGGTCAGTATGCCATCACAACCCTTCACTTTGAGAAACTACTAAGCAGTTAGAGTATAAAGTCTGAAAATGACTTTTGTATAACCATTGTATCACCAATGTTTGCAAAAAAATAATGCACAAACGAGCAGCAACACTAAAAACGAGCATTATGGGCAAACCAAACTACTTTAAGTCCAACTCCAATTGTCTTTTGGGCTATTTTAAAACATGTTCCCAGTGTTTTGTTGTTATTGTTTTTTAATGATCAAGCCATTTTGAGGCAAAATTGAAAAACTTGTGTCGTTTTCTAGGACATAGTCTCTGCAGGGTGAAGGTAGTTCATTAGAAATTTCCCTCAAAGTTGTAGGCACGGATCAACTCTGCCCCCTTCCAATCACCTATATTTAAACCCATATCACAAATTTGCTCTTTTTCCAGCTTTTTATATCTGCTCCTGATTCACAACAATATGAAGAAAGAAATACTCAAAAATACAATTTTAAGCTTAATTTTCTTTATTTATTGTCCGAAAAATGCCACAAGAAAATGTAAAAAAAAAACAAAAATCATTTTTCATTGATGTGGTTATCAACCCATTGACTTTATGATAAAGAAATAAAGCAAAGAGAGCTGATATCAGCAAATACACCTCAGAGTAACCCTGAAGATGAGCTGCCGTTTGCCCCTCTGGGCTCCATTTGTAACAGCCTTTTAATCCATTTAAAAATAGTTTTAAAGTAAACGAGCTGTGTCTGTAAAGGGCGTACAGTGTAATTTTAGAAGCGACTGGAGCAGGCTAATGTTCTTCTACACCCTTCAGGAGGACTCCCTGCTGCAAATATAAATTTAAACAATGTTTGTGTCACTTTAGAGGAGCACTGGACTTCTGCCTGCTTTCTGTATACATCTTGTCCTAAAAGACAGAAACATTTTGCAGATTAGATTTGTAAAGTTTGGGCAAACACTTGTTTAATTTTTTTTTTCTTTTGGTCAAACACTAAACTAATAAATTAGCATTTGAATTTTTTTAAATGCACACAAAAAACATTGTCATGCTTAATTTGTTCAGGTTGGATGGACCCATGCCTGAAGGCGTTGAGATCTCCAATAATATTCTTGCCTTCACTCGGCCCCTGAAGCGCAACGACTCTGCCATCTTTCGCTGTGAGGTGACGAATAAAATCGGCCTCCGCGGTGAGGACGTGAAGTTCTGGGTACAAGGTACTGTTGATTTTTCCTAATTTTTAGATTATTTTAGAGCACAATGAAGCTTTAGGCATCATCTTGTTTGAATCTTGATTCAAATATACATTATTTCTTTCATAAACAAAGACTACCAAGGTCTAACCTCAAACTAAAATAACAAAACCCAGTAGTGTAAGACTGCTGAGGACAAAGAAGGGGAAAACGAATAAAAAATAAATACATAAATGAAATGGCAAATTTTTAATGTAAGGATTACTTCATAAGCATTTATTCAATTTAGATTAAATGTATAAATTTTTGGCTGAGGTGCACATAGACAATAAACTATGTAGGTTTTACATCCCTGCTGACCTGAAGAACCCTTGTTTGCTCAACACTACCTCCAGAATGCATAGATTTTATATGAAAAGCAAAACTTTTATAAAAAGTTTGATTTTTTTTTTTTTTATGAGTTAAAAGCACATATTATCTTGTGCTGCTCAACAATGGTTATAAAAAAAAAATCACATTTCAAGAGATGCTAGGTTCCTTTTTATATTATATTATATTCTGTTAAAAAACAGGGGGTCATGAATGCAAATCCAAATTTCTTAAAGGCTCAAGTAAGATTATGTGACTCCTAGGTTTTGATCAGTAGAAATCGAGCCCATTACCGTTAAAGGTTGCTGACCACTGGCCTAAGTTGATGAACTACAATGTCGACACTCAGATTTATTTCCAAACTTTTCAGGTAAAAGGGCAGCATGGAGTACAGATAGAGTATTGTTACCAAATGTTTTCAGTGTTGTGGTTTTGGCAACATCAGATGAATCTGATAGGGACAATTCGCCCCTGCTGGTTCAGTAAACTGTTTTCCTTTGTAGTCTTTTTCTGAGCCTCCCTGAGGTCAGGTTTCAGTGTCACAACATGGCACTTAACGAGTCAACGATATAACTGGTTACAAGGATTCGTCCCAGGCTTTCCCTGCAGTTGATGATCATTAAAGAAATAGTCGTAAAAGATGTCAACAAACTCACCAGTTTTGGTCTTTCTTTTGTTCGCTGGTTGAGTTCATTATTGAGGGTGTGGAGCTGAAAAAGTCTGCACATCTTTTTTTTTTACCTCCTTTTAATCCTTTTCCAAACATAGCAAGTGCTGCTTCAAGACCCGTATTATTATAACACACACACTTCTTTTGGTTTCTCGGTGTTGAGGGGAAAGAGCTGGAGGAATCCCAAAACAGACAGTCAGGCTCCATCTGTGTACAGGCTTTCTGAGGGCTGCTCCAAATGAAAGCACAGCTGACATCCTGTCCAGGACAGACTCGCACTGAGCAATTATCTACTTTCTCCTGTCAAATATTGCGTCTTTTGCATGCAGCCTCTTGCCGGACCACCCCTGCAGAGATGACCAGGTTGCCTTCAGAAATACCTCTTCTCCCCCCCTTGTTGCTGTTTGATGTGACTGCGACACAGTTGTCTCAGCATTCTTTGATTGCCTATGTGATCAACTGCATGGGTGCACAATCTTGCAACACTCGTAAGGTTGCACTCAATTTATGATGCTGGCTGACAAAATAAAAAAAAAGAAGAAAGAAATCAGCTCTTTTGTCAAACTCTTCTTGTCTGGACGTGCAGTCATGCTTTTCATGTGTTGTCGACTGATTGACTAGCGTTATCTGGCTGCAGGTCAGCATGGAGGCACTTATCCTGACCTTGAGCTCCTCGCAGCCCTTTTTTTCCCTGCAGCTCTCGCTGCTACCGCAGGACATATCAGATGCAGGAACTGCACATCGATCAGGGCTTCATGCTCTCACATGACTTCCCCATAGCAGGGTTTAAAATGAAGAGGGGGGGAAGAGCTCATCACCCTCCCTCAGATGGTCAGGAGAGCATGTCCTCCCAGCTGTCCGTCTCTCAAACACCTAAGGTCTTCTTGCCCTCCAATTTTACCCCCTTTTTTCCTTTATTTAGGGGGGAGGGACACTGCAGAAATAAACTAAATAAAAACATTTTCACCTGCTTTGTCAGGTTTTACACAACATAAAGCGCGGGCGGGCTCATTCCTCCCCCCTCTTTTATGACGGCTCACTCCAGTTGCCGTCTTTGCTCTGGTTTAAATCTTTTTATCTCGTTTGCTCTGCAGATCCTCCCCCCACCACTGCAGCGCCCAGCACCACCGCTTTCCTCCGCCACGACACCTCCAGGACCGGCACTGCAGTGGACAAGCAGCGAGCCCCGTTCACCTCCCCCACCCTGGCCTCCATCCACGAGAACAGCCTCGGTACTATAGTTGGCGGGGCCGTGGGTGGAGTTCTGTTCTTGGTTCTTTTGCTAATCCTGGGGGGCGCCTGTTTCATGCGCCAGCGGAGAACCTTCAGAGGAGACTACTACACCAAGCAGTACCTGGGACCCTCTGACATGCAGAAGGAGTCTCAGCTGGACGTCCTTCAGCCGCACGAGCTGCAGGAGGTCTATGGCGACAAAACGAGCAAAGGCAGCCAGGAACTGAAACCCAAACTGGGCGGGGACATTATTTACCCGGACTACACCCCGGAGCAGAAAGATACGGACGACTGGGCCAACAGGGGGGACGGCCACGTGGGCATTAAGGAGGACAACTACTACGCAAATCACTACACCACCCAAAACATGCACCCGTGCGGGCCTCCTGTGCACAGCCCCATTGTGAACAACGGCTCCCCCTACATTCCGGAGGACTGCTATGACAACGGTACAGACAGCGACTACGTGTCCCACATGGACGGATCTGTGATTTCACGCAGAGAGTGGTACGTTTGAGGAAAGATCATTTGTGGAAAACCTGGACAAGTGACTGAGGAGACATTTGTGATTTCAGTCGAAGAATAAATGAAATCTCAGCTTTTTTTTTGTTTTTTTTCCCACAGTGAGATCTTTGAACAACACTGTTCTGCCTCGATTGTAACCACTCAACCTTAAGGACGCGTTCTTGGATCGTATTCTGCTTTCTGTAGCGTTTCAAAGAGCTACAAACGAGTCGGAATGCCCATGTTTGCTTTAGCGTACGCCTGTGTTTCCACTGATGCGTAAGGGGGTTTACTGCTTGTTTGTGTTTGCGCCTGTTGTTTTTCAGAGGTCACAGGTCAGGTGTTCCCACTCTTGTTAGTAAAGTATTTATACCCCTGACTAATCAAGCTCTCCTCCCACAACTTCAGTGACATTTGAGAAGCTCTGCCGCTGCAGCAGCCAGTATTTCAACCAAAATGTATGCATTTACCTGTATTTTTTCCACATAAAAACTATGGTTTAGCAAAAGGGAAGTCTCAAGAACTAAAGGGAGAACTGGTAGAGCTTTGTACTAAGGGATGCTTGAGTTTTTGATAAACACTACCCTGGATTCTCTCCATGGATTATGCAACACATCATACCTCCTGGAGCCTATTTTGTGGTCAAATGGAGACGACACTTCTGTTGATGATCTCTTCAATTCAATGTCTTCCAAAATGTGTCCAAAGTTGTCAACACCCCATAGTTGCCATGGCTACAGTGATGAGCTGTCGACTCGGACAGTTGTTTTTGTCGCACACAAAACTCAGGTAGCTTTTGTAAGTGATATTTTGGATAAATGTCTGCAATCAGAAAATATGCTGCCTAAGGTTTCCACACATCTTGAAGATTTGTTTTATGTTGCTAAGTTTGAAATGTAGCTGTGAAAAAAAAAAAAAAAAAAAACATGATCGCCAGTGTTGGTGAATCGATGATGCTCCTTCACGCTTAGTCTTCCTCCAACGCTCTTTGGCCTTTGAAGATCTTCACGGATCAAACTCCAGAGTGTTCATATACCACTGACTACACCACCACACCAGTTCAGTGATGCTTTTGGATGTGGCTTAAAATAAGAGCAGTTAGGCGTTTCCCTTGCAGCCCTCGCAGCGGGAGCACACTGCTTTCCTTTTTAAACATTGCCATCAAAGAGTTCAGCCTGACGGTGGTCACTCACAACCGACCAAACAAGCAAATATCATCTCATAGGAGCCGTTTCGAACCAGTAACTTTTGCAGCTCAAAGCTCTGTTATCACAGTTGTTGGTAATTATTACATTAAGCCTTAACATCAGGCTGCATCACAGTTTTTTCCGTTCGTCCTTGTGCTCAGATTTCTGTCTCTAAAACTAACACCAATTGGTCATTATAGGTTTTTATGATGCAAGATCAAAGCGGCGTGTTATAAATACCAGATGGAGCCAGGACGGCTGTCATCGTCGGACGTTACGTGGTCCCACAAACCACCGACGGTTTCAGCGCTCCCGCTCAACGCCCCCGCTGTCGCAGTTTATGATCACAATTAACCAACGGAAAACTAACTGATGCCTCCGTTTTAGCGTGTTTGAAGTATGATATTCTGTTGATTTGGAAACTGTGAGCAGCTGACCTCACTACCGAACCAGCTGAAATGGAAGGGTTTGGCTTTCCTGAGCATACAGCAATCATGGAAAGAAAGAAAGAAACTCGATCCATACTCTGAAGTGTCTGTGACGGCTCCCCAAAGGCTGAAGGCAGCACATCCACAGGAATAAAGTTGAAACAGAGGAGCTGACATCACAAATAAAATTGATTTTTGGCCTTCAGAAATGACACATAGATCAAAAGGACTTTTGCCAGAAAAGTAAGAAAAAAACTTTTTTTTTTTTTAGTCGGTGAGGGTGTTTGCTGCCAGAAAAAACACTTTGTGTTTTAGTCAGATCACAGCAGCATGTCGGCTAAACTTGGAGATCTCCGTTCTTATTGGGGGTTTTATAGATTTTGGGTGCGCTCCTCCACCCTTATTTTCTCATGCCAGGGCTATGGTGGAAGATTTAAAAGTCTTAGAATAAACTGCTTTAATCTCTTTAAGTTGCTCTCGCCCTCAGCGCCTCTCTCTCTCACACACACACACACACACCACACATCTGCAGCTGCTGCCCACATTCAAAGAGCAGTCCTCACCTCAAATCCTCAGCTTTTTAATCAACTTTTACATCCTTTCCTCATAGTGCTTTGGCAGCGGTGCTCCTACTCCATGATATATGACACATCTGTGTCTGTGTGCACTTTTATTTATTTGTTGTTATGCTGTCGGCTTGTTTGCTAAAACTTGTTTCGCGCTAACCGGTGCCTCTGCTCCGAACTCAAGTGATCTTGTCAACAGCCTCATCGTTCACTTTGAAAACAAAACCAGCAGAGGTGTTGAACATTTTTGTACAGCGTCGTCCTTTTTGCATATTTGAATTTTCTGCTGCAGGCAATTTTTCCTCCTTATTTTTCTCTCACCAGTGTTTGTACACATGTAAATATTACCCAATAGGATTATGGGAGAAGGAGCTGCTCTCCTCTAATGTTCTTGTACAGTTTTCTTTTTTTTTTTTCTTTTTTTCGGGTCTTCCCTACTGAATAGCTGGTGCCTTAATGGGCTGAGCAATGCACAGACTCTAAAACCTGACAGTACCGAAGCATTAATGTAATGGATGATCATTACAAAGAAATACGTATGTCTTCCTTATTTAAGATTTGTTGTTGTTGTGAAAGCATCAAAACAGACTAAAGGTTGATTATCAAGCTTTATACATTTTGAAAGGACACGTGTAACAAGTTGGTTACTGAGAGAAGCCGTTTCTTTGCAGATTTTGTCAAGCCAGATTCAAAGAAAATATTGTTTTCCTGTAAATATGCTGGCTTTTTTTTAGTATTATAATTATACATAGTACGTTTTTGTATGTTGTGTTTTTTTCACTGAATATTAGTTGAAAACATTCGAGCAGCTCTCAACTGTTCTGGTTTTCACTGCAGTTCATGTTTGTTATAGACAGTTTGTGACCAATGATTTTTTTCCATGTTTTTTCCCCCTGAATGATTGATGTCACACAGAATCAGATGAATGGGTGGTAGACTTTGGTTTTTGTTGTTTTCTTTCATTGAAATAAATCCACCATTAATGCACCCGAGTTTCCTAAAATTCTGTTTTTTCAGCAAGATCCAAACTAGCTAGCTTTAACCCTTGTGCTAAAAGTGGGGTCATCTGGACCCTACAAGATGGTGCGTGAAACTTTTTTTTTTAAGGATTTTTATCTTCACTGGTGTCCGTGGCAGACTGAAAATCCTGTCCACTTTTATCACGGGAGGGGTCACACATCAGTATAAGGGTGGGGTCATCTGGACCCCTTAAGAGAGGACGAGGGAAAAACGAGCAATTCAACTGGAAAATGACACTTCAATCGTGGAAACTTTATCCTTCACTTCTGCTTTTAGTGTTAAAGACTTGCTCAATTGCCCAATTCTAAAATGTCCTCGGGGCTTTTTATATATATATATATATATATATATATATATATATAATGGAGGACGAATATAATGAAAATTAAGCTAAAAATTGCATGTATGTGTTTTTCTTTGCTCAAATTGTTGTGAATCGGGAGCAGACAGTTTTTAAAAAAGACCTAATTTGTTGTGTAGGAAATAGGCTGGGCGGGTCCCTCCCTGCTCTGAGCTTTCAGAAAGGGGGGAGGGGTTGCTCAGTGCTAATGGTCCCGCCCACAACCCACTCTGAGGTAAATTTCTAATAAACTTCTGCCGCTCAGCAGAAGCTATGTCCCAGAAAATGACAGCATTTTTTATTTTGGCTAGAAATCAACATAATTTACAGACCCTGGGAATGATTTTTAAATAGATTTTAAAAAAGACTTGAAGTGGGTCATTAATAAAACTGATGGCTATATAGCTAGCTTACTATTGGCTAGTAATACATTTGGACCATAAAATGATAATTTAAAAAGTAACTTTATGTATGAAAATAGTTGGGTGTGACATAAAACCCGATCTGTAATAACATGTAGTTAAGCTAATGGGCATGTATCTGAAGCATTAGAGCAGGGGTGTCCATATTCAGTCCTTGAGGGCAGGCCTACTGCTGGTTTTCCAGAAAACCTGCCTTATCTGCTGCTGATTACCTGGATCAGGTGTGTTTGGCCAGTGAGGAGCTTCAATGACAGGTTGGTTGGAAAACATGTGGGACACCGGCCCTTCGAGGCCTGGATTTGGGCACCCCTGCTTTAGAGCAACAGCACAGTAGATGGATATCACATGTTTTTACTGGCAGTCCTTCATAAAAGTAGAAGTTTTAGGCCAAACATCTTTAATTGGAATTTAAAATGGATATAACTGTTTTTTCTCTGTTACCACTTTAAAGTCGCCACTAATATTTTGTCAATGACCAGCATTTTTGCTCTGACCCACTTCTTTGTAAAAGCAGAGGAAAATATATAAATATATATGTAAAGCTCCAGAAACATTTTAGATTATTGAACATTGCAGCCATATTGCTGTTTTAGAACAAATCCTCAAACAGGAAGACTGGAACTTCTTGACAATTCAAAAGTTTACTATAGAGTAAAATTCAAGGAGGTTGATGAGTCACATTTATTTGGGTGCAAAATACCCAGTTTGACGTATTATTTTACACACAAAAAGAACATATTTTTGCAATCTCAAAGCTGATCGTTGATGCATAAACCAGATTAAACAAATCCAATCTGCAACAAAACTAAACCAAATTCTAGTGAGAGTTTACAGTTGATTTGGAGTTTTTTTCTTCTTCCATAAGCTTTGAATCTTCAAGACCAAACAATAAACATGAGGTATGTGGTTTAAAACCGTTGTGGTATTCATCCATGTCAGAATAAAAGCATCAAAGAAGAAAGTGTTCAGCAACCTCTGGGTTTGAGTTCAAACTTGTATCCATGGTCTCGTCAACTGGAAGTGTTATGTATGCTGCGAGCTATAGCAATTTATTTAAATTTACTTAGACAAACTGAAATATTTTCCTGAATTTATAATTAAGTAAAAGACCAAAATAGGAGGAAAGACAGCAACTCCCACACAAAGTCGTTGAGGCCGTAGACGATCCATCTCTGTCACCTTCTACCTCCTCACCGCTCCACACCTGTGTAGAGACTAAATGACCCGTCTCGCACGACTCCTCATCCCGTCTAACTCAGCACCCTCTTCATCACCGGCTCACAGAGAAAAGCCGGACTTGACTGCTGGTTTTTCTTCCCTTTTCCCAACTTCAAGGCTGCTGGCCACCCACAAATCCCCGCTGTCACCCGTTAGTCCTCAAAGACCGGGATTCGTCTACTTGAATATGGTGAACTTCTCACACCAAAATTATGCCCTGAGAACATTTACTGAGGAATTCACAATGGCATCCCTAATCCAGGCCCTCCCAGTCTTAAGTGGCTGGGTTTAATCCCCAGAGTTAACCTGGCTTTGGAGGTGCCACAAACACTACCCATACGAGTTGTTTAGGCAAGTGACAATCTACCCCTCCGGTCCAGATTAGGGGAAGGAGGAGAAACCAGATACTTAATCCTTTGTGGCATGCCGGGTGGAAAACTCCCTTTTCGGACTTCACTTTCATCACTTCAGGGTCCAGAACTGTCCGAACAGAAAGCACTCGCTATTATCACAGCACTGGCTGACTGGGATAACCCCATCCTAATCCATCACTGCTACCATCTGCATGTTTGTGCAGGCAGGGTGGGTAAATAATGCTGTTGGTGGGCTTGGGTTACCGCTTGTTTTTTTCCTGTTCTTCAGTTTTTTGGCAGATGGCTGCAAGGGTCCTTTTTTTTTTTTTCCACAGCTAATGAATCCGTCAGCAAATGTGTTTAGTTGTGTTACCTCATAAAACAGCGGTGGGTCATTTCAGCATTCTTTGAAGACCCCACCCAAAATAAAAACCTGACACCAGGATAGGTTTGAGCACCAAACTTTCCTTCCTTGTCCCAGCGGCTTGTTTAATTTTAATATTTCTTCAATCGAGGTGATTCGCAGCTTGTTTTTGAGTTCCCAGCATGCTCGTCTTCCCGGACACAGGTTTGAAGCTAACAACCAAAGCACCGGGAAGCCCGCATCAAAGACCACAGCTGACTGAGCAGGCCAGACAAATTGTTTGAGCTCATGGGTTTGGAAATAATCAAATACTGCAGAGGGTGGGAGAGTGCTCAGCAGTTTCAACAAAAAATGTTGTCACATGGCCGGCGGCCTTCCCGCTCCTCCATCGCAGCGTGAAGAGCGTGAAGCTTTGGGGGCTGCAGCCACCTGTGGATGTAAAAAGACCTCTGGGAAAGAAACACAGACCTGTTTGGGCTACAAGGTTCTTAATTAGTTAAAAAATGCTGCTAACCTAAGGCTTTCCTTGACTCTGTCAATCATCTAAAACTAACCAAGGTTTTTGAATTTTGAAAGACTTCCATGACAGTTGACTAATTCCTCCAAAAACTCGATTTGTTTTAACTGAAGAGTGAAAATGTCATAATTTCTAAAGCTCCTTTAAGTCGTTAATTTTAAAAAAGTAAATTCTCCACTAAAACTGACTCAAAAACTTTGAAAAAAAATGTAAATTATGACTTTAAATTTAATACATTTATGAGAAAAAAGTCAAAACTGTTAAATTATGAGTAAAAAGTCATATATTTACAACTTTAAAGGTCATATGCTAAATTTAAAATTATATACTATTCGTTGATTCATCCTCTTAACCGCTTGTCCCTTTCGGGGTCACAGAGCTTAACCTGGCTACTGATGGGGGAAGGCAAGGTACACCCTGGACAGGCCGCCTGTCTGTGTCGCAAGGCCTCAATCACCCATCCACACCGAGGGAGAATTTAGAGTAACCAATTAACCTATGAATCATGTTTTTGGATGGAGGGAGGAGGCCAGAGTCCCTGGAGAAATCCCACGCATGCACAGGGAGAACATCCAAACTCCACACAGAAAAGGCCTCAGTTGGTGGTTCTGTTTCAGGTCCCCCAACATGTACTTGACCCGGGGCCTTCTTGCTGTGAGGCAAGAGCGCTAACCACTGCTCCACTGTGCAGCACATTTAATTACTTTAAATCTTGTAAATTTACGAAAAAAAAGTCACGTTTTCAGAAGAAAACTTGTAAATTTATGACTTTTAAGCGTGAATTATTATTATTATTTTTTTCTGGTAGCCCTAACACCTCATCATACTTGAACAAAACGACCCCTCTGCATGTTTTTTTTTTATGTCTTGTCCAGCAGTAGAGCAGACAGATAAAAGTTGAAGGTCTTTTGTGTTGGACAGATTTTAGTTACAATAGGAAGTTGTGAATCTTCAGACATACGACACGTGTATTTGTTTAAAAAAAAAAGGATAATTTTCTGCTTACATTTTTGACAGTTTATTATCTCTGCTGTGATTTGCAATGAAGCATTTACATGGGGTCACATTAGGATTGGCTTAAGGTGAAGGAAAAAC
>NC_050524.1:10628345-10706740 GCF_002922805.2 Oryzias melastigma | reverse complement strand
AAAAATTGAGGACAATGTACTTTAAGAAATATTGAATATTTGAAAAAAAACATTAAATAAAAAAAAGATTTTTTACAGAAAATTTGAAAAATATTGAAAATGTTAAAAAAATATGGAAAAATATTGATAATTTGAAAAAAATAATTTGAAAGAAAAAATATTTCAAGAAATATTGAAAACAAAAACATAAATTAAAAATATTTAAAGAAATATGGAATATTTAAAAAAATGTAAATTTGAGAGAAAAATATTTAAAGAAATATTGATTTTTTTTTAAATTATGACTTAAATTGAAAAAATATTTAAAGAAATATTGAAAATTTGAAAATAAAATTGTAAATCTGAAACTTAAGCCTTAAACTGTTACCAAAATAAAAATGTTTTGTAATAGCTGCTGTTTTGTATTTGGAACTTCTGTTTTTTTTTCCTTTTTTGCTAACAGTCCTCTATTTAGTAAAGTACAAGCAGAGATCTTTCATCATCTTAAGGTCGCTCGTTTGACTTGTTTGTGGTGAACGGCAGAGCTTCCGAAAAAAGACCAGAGGTTGGGCAACGCGACAAAACCCCCTTTGTGCGGGGTCTCCTCCGAGAGTAAAAGCACAAAGGCGGTTTTCATCGATGAGCCACATTGTTACTCCAGACGGCACTGGAGACCATTCACAGATCAGATCCTGTGGGCTGCTCTCAGCCCACTCCACTGCCAGAGAAAGCCTTGCTGCTGCTGAGTGGCTGCGTTTGCCTTTGCTGACTCAGAATGTTTTCCAGAGACAGTTTGGAAAGTACTGAGAGCAGCACATCTCAGTCCACAATATGAAATTAAGCTAGCTGATGGAGTATTTTTGCCCTGTGATGAACAAAACCCAAACATGCGAAGAGAAAGGATTGTTTTAGGGCTGAGCAGAGCCAAAGGTGCAGGTTCTTTCGAGGTTTTATACATCTACGGCTCGCCTTCTCTCACTGACTCAGCCTCTAATTGGGCTCATGGCATGCAACAGGCTTGATCAGAATGGGTGGGTGGCCACCTCACAGAGCCCTGACAGGGGGACCCCCACGTCTCCCCCCTGCATTGTTCTGTTGTGCTGGAGCAGATATAATCTTCAATGAATTTTAATCCTTTCAAAACAATGCCATGTTCCCTGGGAAATGTCTGTAGGGTATATAACAGGAAGCAACAGATTTTTAAGGGCCAGACTAAAAATATACAACCTGGACACGATTTACCGAAAGATTTATAGGTGGCTGCGAACAAAACAGAAGTCGTCGTTCAAGGATTTGGTCTACTTTTTGTTTCTGGGAAAACGCTGGTGATTTTCTCCCAGACAGCTCACCTGCAGCATTTCAAAGCGAGCACAAACTGCAGTTAGCTGCTTTGCATTTCATGAAACAACGGAAAATTGTGCATGTTTAATGGCTAGCCAGTTTCATGATGGTGCTGAAAGCTGGAAACCCTTCATTCAAGGAGGAATGTGCTCTCTTTCCTCCCTGAGGGATTCTGAAGTTGCATCCACTACGTGTTGTTTTTGTGTCTGTCCCTGGTGAGGTAAACAAGCCTCAGAACATTTTCAGTCACTCGTGAAATGTCAAGCCCATGGCTAAGTATTTTCTGTACAAACAACTTTCACTTTGGCATTGAATATAAGACAGGAGAAAGCCTTTAAATTACTTTTTTTTTTAAGTTTCTTCTCATAAATGCATCTTAAAGTGAGCGTCAGAATCACTTTTGGGGTCCTGCTGGGGGACACCCAGAACAATTCTCACATGCACACACTTAGGTGCAATTTAGATATACCAGGTGACCTATATAGTGTGTGAAACTGAAGAACATGAGCACTAAGAGGTCCCAACCAGGATTTAAACCAGGGACTTCTCGCCACAAGGCAGGAGTGATAACCAATACGCTTCTGTGCAGCCCAATGGGTCATTGGTACACGTATTTAAGGGAGTTTAACTTAAACACATCAATTTTATATTGAATTGTTCTGAAGTGCTGGGGGGCAGCACCAGTATGTGGCTTTTCATTGTCTAAAAGTGACAAATTTCCAGTATGTGGCTTTTCATTGTCTAAAAGTGACAAATTTCCCAACAGTTTTCCTCTTTTTGTTGTTGTCATTTCATTTATAATTTCACAAAGTAACTTTTTCTGCAGTCTAAGATCCTTGCAGTGTTTTTCTTGTCATGATTTCATCACTTATCTTCTTTCTGTGACAGTCGACCACACTTGTCTCTGCTTATCTGATCTACTCTGACAAACTTTAGTTTATCTGTTTTCTCAGTCTTGTCTTTTTTTACCTCCCACTTCATGATAACAGATCACTTTTTAATTCAACTTTTCTTTGAAACTTTTTTTTACTGTCTCTTTAAATTAATTTTTTGTGTATTGTTTTTTTAACTGCACCACTGCAATAGTTTTACCAGTCAAACTAAAGAATTTGTGGCTGTTCGGATCTCTCACAGTTTCCCTAATTCAAATAAAAAAGAAAACTGCTGAAAAAAAAAACGACTTTTGATTCCAAAAATTCAAATTGATAAGACAGTTTTCAGAACATGGTGAACGAAGATAGAAAAAAACGTCTTTGTGAGAGCTCATACTGATTTGCTTTGGTAACATTTTATTGAGGATAAATGAGATCCCACCTGTTCTGTGTAAAATGTTATCGTTAGGATACTGAATAAAATCTGCCGGCCCTTCGGAGCACTTTTCCTCGCTCTGTCAGTTTGAATGACTGGCGTTCATTGGATCCTGCTTCCTCCACTCTGTCCAAAAAGACCTGGAATTCGACTAACGTGTTTCTGCATTAATTCCACAGTGATTTTCCATCTGTCAGCCTTTGTGTTTTGCTATTTTCTGCTGTTATTTTTAGTCTTTTGAGCTGTCCCCGCCTCACCTGTCCGTGTCTGTCAGTCTGCAGCTTCTAGGAGGCGTCTGCTCTCTGAGCATGCTCAGTTGTGAGTGGAGGACGCGGATGCAGTCAGACGGCGGCACCAGTCTGCCCGCCAGCTCCTATTTCCATGTGACGGTGCTCGTCAGGTGACTCCCATCAAAGCTCAGCAGACCACCTCTTGGAGAGAGTCCTTGCACACTAAACGGCACATTTGTTATGCTTCTGCACGCTCAGCTCATTGTGAGTCCTTCACTGTGATATATAATCATCTGTTTAGCTCTTATTTGTTTGTCTGCTGTCGACTCTGAGACCGGCAGGCCGCTCCTGCCTTGCACAGTTTTTCACACTCAGCTGTTCCGCCGGGTGATGTATCACTCCGGCTAAGGCTCACAATCAGGATGTGTTTTTATGTTACAACAGCAGCAGCGGATCTTTTACATCTGTGGTTTATAGTTTGCAGAACGAAGGCCACTCGCATGTGGCAGACAGACAGAAGCCCGCACAAGTAAGTGTGAGCTCAGCCCAGAAAAGTGGGGCATATATTTTTTTTAACACATTTGGTTTTCTCAACTTTACACCATGTAGCAACTATTCATTTTTGTTTTGTCAAACTTTGTCTTGAAGCATGTTTTCTTATGCTGTTTTTTTTTTTTTGTTTTTCTTTTGGCTCACTCCAGATGTAATGTGCACATATTTGTGGAGTGGTACAGACTGATCCCACAGCGCAGGAAAGAGGAGTTTCTTCCAAACTGTCAGAGATGAGGAAGGAGGTTCTCTACCAAATACTCACAGTACGATATTAATTATAAAACAACAAATCATGAAAAAAATACCCCCCTTATTTAAATACACTTTTGTGTTGCTCTCTTTTCACTGTGGTTCAATATTCTCATGTACTTCGTTCATCACGTCCTATTTTTTTAGGTTAAAATCATTGACTGTATATGAGAACTGGAATTGGTTTTGCAATAATATATCTTCCTAATGGAAACATGTAATTTTATAAACAAAAAAAAAAAACAACTAGCATTCATCAGAAAAAAGTTTCTGCACTTGGAGGAGGTGGGTTTTGAGGCTTGTCAGAATGGAAATACTTTGCAAAACTGCAATGGAAACACTTTTTTTTTAAATTAAATGAGTCATGTGACCAACAACAGGATACCACACTTAGCCACAAGAAGTCCCACATCATCACACAGATCATCAAAAGTTGAGCGCGTTGGATCCACAGCTCCTCTGTAAAATCACCAACCGCGATTTCCCAAAATCTCTTCATCCGTTGCCGCTTCAACGTAGCTTGCTGCTCCATGACCTGAATAGGACTCCGACGTCTCCTTTGATAAATGATGATGAGCACTAGTGCGGGGCAGAAAAGTATTGTTCACATCCGTCGCCGTCTTTATGAATGACTTATTGCATGAGATGGTTTGTGTTTGTGCTTGTCCAGAATGCAGCAGCAAGATTGTTAGCAGGAACTAGCAGAAGAGAACACATCTCTCCTGTGTTAGCTTCTCTCCACTGGCTCCCAGTTGAATTTAGAGTAAAGTTCAAAATCCTCCTGTTAACATATAAGGCTCTGAATGGTGTGGCCCCATCCTATATTAGAGATCTCATAGTTCCTTACCAGCCAATCAGAACACTTCGCTCACAGAATGCAGGACTGCTTGTAGTTCCTAGAATTTCCAAAAGTACAGTTGGAGGTAGAACCTTCAGCTATCAAGCTCCTGTTCTATGGAATAAGCTCCCAGCTCATGTCAGAGAGGCAGGTACAGTTTCTACCTTCAAAACTAGCCTTAAAACATTCCTATTTGGACAGGCGTTCTGCCAGACTAGCCAGTAATCATAGAATAATTAACATAATGCTCCCATACTGTTCTGAAGTTTGGGGAAATAATTATTATAATCACATACTTCTCCAATATATGCTTGCAATATAAATTATGAAATATGTATATTCTCTACATAATAACATAGAAGGCTGCTAGAAGTTAGAAGCTGGGGAAAGTATGGTACACTGGGGCTCTGTCCTCTTTTTCATCTACTTCTCCTCTCCTCTACATTTTTATTTACTTCTAATTGTATGCCTTTGTTGGTGGTGCAGTATAATTCACATGTTTTTCCTTCTCTCCGACTCCCCTTGGGAGACCGGGAGAGATTGCAGTTTCCGGGAGACTTGCTGGTGATCCTGACGAAGCCCCGCCCATCTGGATGAAGCCCCGACACCAATCCTGCATCTCTGAGTGGGAGTGATTCCTGGTGGGTCGTCTGTCCTCCTGCTCCTGGTCGTGGACTGCAGTTCTGCTTCATCTGGACTATGGACTTAATCATCACTCGTCCCTCAGCTCTATATGAATGAACTCTACTCATATATGCAGTTTTAGCAGCTAACTTTTCTTTAACCGTTCTGGTATCGCCTGTCCGTCCTGGGATGGGATCTCTCCCTCATGTGGGAATCCCTAAGGTTTCTTCTTTTTTTCCTGACTCAGGTTTTTTTAGGAGTTTTTCCTTACCGCGAGGGAGGGTCTAAGGACAGGGATGACCGTTCTTTATAGTCTGTTTAGTTTTTACCTATTGTGCATATTTTATGACTCCATCTGTGCATCTGTAAAAACTACAGGCATGAAGCCCAATGAGGCAAATTGAATTTGTGATATTGGGCTATATAAATAAAATTGAATTGAATTGAATTGAATTGTTTATTCACATAATTATGATTTAATGGAAACAGAGTATACGTGTTGGTTTGTATGCATATGTGTGTGCATGTGAACTCTATTGAGTACATGTTAACTAGTACTAAAAAAAAAAAAATACAGACAAAATAGGATTAGCAAGAAAATGATTACATAAAAGGTAGTGTTGCAAGAATGGTTCTTCTGACAAACATAATGACTAAGTGATAGTCGTGTATTTCTCTATGAAAGTCTATGGAATTTTGGCTTCTTGGAGCCAGCAGGTACTTCCTATTTGGGATGTCAGGGGGTAGGGGGTCGCTCAGTTCAGTTCTCTTATACAGTCAATGGTTAAAATGAAAAACACATTTTCAAATACTTTAAAAACTCTAGGAATTGACTTACATATGCATCTTCATTGTAACAGTGGGGAGAAATATTCCATTCCTTTTGTGTTTGTTTTTTTTTTTTTTGTATTTTGTGTGTGTAACTTGATCAATCAAATCTAATAGAAATGTGCACATTTTAGGGTAAGATTTGTATAAATCCGTTGGTGTCCAGATTTAATCAATATTAACTATTTATGAATGAAGAGCTGATTAGATGGAGTGACGAACAACCACAGCTGTGATCTTTGAAGATGAAAGATCCGGAAGTGTGGAGTCGTTCTCTTTATGTATTCACCTCCTGATGATCCGCCATCTGCCTAAAACGGAGAAGCTCTTTTTGACTTCGTTAAACACAACCGCGCTCACGTTCTGAAACAGAAACGGCAAAAGCAAAAGGAGACAAAAGGCGGAGAAGAATTCCATTGTTCCGCCACAACAGTGGCGTGTGTTTCCGGATAGGCGAGGATGAGGTGAAGCACAAGTCGTGTCAAATCGAATAAATTGCTTTCAACAGAGAAGCAAAGAGGGGGGTGGCGGGCGGCCCCATTTTAGGGCTTTTAAAGTAGAACAGCGTGAAGTCTTAATTACTGAGGCTTAACACTGACCGGCGCTGCGCTCACACCGCACCAGTCAGGAGTTGAAGGCCCTCAACCCCTGCAGCTTTGAGGAAGGACAGAAGACTGAAAACTGGAGACAAAACAGAACATTTGAACACTTTTCTGTCAGCGGGAGGTTGTTGCAACTCAGTCACGTTTGTGGATAGTTGGACAAAAGTCACGACTGTATGAGTGCAGTCGTCTCCTCACATGAAGCGTGGATGACGAGTTTGAAACAAATTGCGCTTTCCCTCCACCTTTTATCCGTCCTGTCAGGTTGAGCCCTCATGCATGCTTTTGTTTATTGGCAGTAATGATCCCGACTCGCTCCCTGCAGAACCATCACGTGCTCCTGCATGCAGTTGGAGCAAAGGGGGCAGGGGTCGCCTTCCTGGAAGAAGAGCAGACATGTTGGGAAGCTGCGGGTTCATTAAGACGAAGATGGGATTGTGCTCGCGGGCATGTGCATTGTCATCATTTTTGAGTGATGCAAAAACTATTAACCTAAACTAGAAAACCATCCTAAGCTGTTTTTAATCACATAAGTTGACAGAAGAGCTGAAGATCTCTTGAGAAAGCCCGATAACGTTTCTGTTATCTGCTCGTGTAAACGATTGGCTGTCTATCATATATTTGGAAAAGATCTTATCTGTTCCGACCAGTCAATTCCTAAATTAAGACAGTTGTTGCTTTTCAAATATTGCAGAAATGGAAGAAAATTGAATGAAATCCATGTTTAAAAAAGGGCTGAGGATTTGAAAAAAGATAAGTCCGGAACGTGTCATCAAGAAAGCAGAATTTTGAGGGTGTCGACTAAAAACCAGAGCCTTCCATCACTGTTGTGCTGCCTTTTTATATGTTGGTGGTGCCATTTGTTTTTTAGCTTTAAAGACCCACTCCCATAAAAATAGTGTTTTAAACATGTTCTTGTAGCATTTTTCACATGATGGAGGACATATATACCAATAAGATTCAAGATTTAAACTGTGTTTCTGAGTATTTCTTTATTTATATCGCTATGAATCAGGACCAGATGAAAACATTTGTAGTAAATTAGAATCGGAGGACAACAAGCTCCCTGCTCCACTCCATTCTGATCCATCCACTTGCAGACAAATAGATCCACATACGTCTTTTTTTTGTACTGCTGGGATAGTTCCAAAATTGTTTGAAATTATTGTAAGAGGCTGTTAGCTAGCAGGAGAGCGTAAACAAAGGAAGGATGGGAAATGAGCTCAGGCTTACTTCCAGCCAACGGTCCCGCCCACCTCTAAGAGGTGAATTTCTAATGTTGCTCTGCAGAAATTATTTCCTGTGTTTTTCAACCTTTTTTTAGACAAAGTACACATTTTCTTAGTGAAAAATCACAAGGCATTCCAGCAACCAAACACACAGAAAAGTGAAACTGTGAAGTCTATGTTGAGGAACAGTCCCTCCATGATCACATATGCATTTTCTGTAATAACTGAGTAACAAAACATTTGAATGAAAGCTGCTTTTCCTAACAGCTGTGATAGTTTTCAATAATATTTTTTAATTAAATTAGTTGAAAATTGTTTATAGATCAGTGAACATTAATAATTTCTCACGGCACACTGGTTGAAAAACAGTTTTAGGACATAGTTTCTGCAGAGCAACAGGAGTTGATTAGAATTGTTTTTTTTTGTTTTTACAAAAAACTGCATCATTATAATTAAAAGACCAATGGAAACACTAAAAATAAATCAAAAGATCATAGCAGTGTGATTTTAATAATTGTTAAATATAAATGTCATTTATTTATAATATTGGTGTAATTTAGGAAAGATAATACTGAGTTAAAATTAGTTATTCAAACATTCCCTGGGGGCATTTCACCCGAAAAAAAGTGTCTGTGAGATGTAGCATATGTGAGCTTATGGAAATGTAAACTAACCACATTGGACTGGACAGAGAAATGCAGCTTTTATGGACTTTAAGCAGGGTTCTTTATTTTAAAATGAAATCTAGGCCTTATTTTACTGATTCTTCCTGTCCTCCAATGCTTTAACCCTCGGAGTGGTTTAAATTTACAGCTCCTGATAAAATGATGCCTGTAAACAAAAGGGTTCACCATGAAATGCTCACTGCCATTACAGAGAACTGGGGGATTAAGGTAAAAAAGCAAGAGGGGGAGCTTGGTTTTTGTGTGAACTCATACACTCATTTATGTTGCAACATGATTTAAATCCTTTTAAAAAAAGACATTTCTGATGAGACATAGCTTCGAAAAGACGAAGAGTGTGAGAAAGTAAATCTATTCAGGTGTAAACTCTATTAAAATTAATGTTTGCGTTGTGTATCTTTGCTGCTTTGGCTAAAGAAGTTTACAAAAATTTCAATAGACTCTTTTATTGCTTTTGCCTCTGCCCTGTATGAAATATGGATCTTAACAAGAGCGCAGGAGCACTTTTGCTGGCTACGTTCAGCCATCATTAGGTCATAAATACAAGCCACCAGTGTTTGACCAGCATGTTTAAGTTGCAGCCACTGAAAGGGTTGTGGGTTCTTACTACTTGTGCATCACATTTTCCGTTCAGGAGCAGTCGGATTTCCCATTTCCTCTGCCATTAAAGACGAAAAAAAACAAACTTCTGATCTTTTTTCAGTCTTTAAACGGTTCCTAATGTTTGATTTCTTGAATGATAAGAAAACAATTTGCACATTCATTGAAATGAAACCATGTTAGTAATTTTCGATGGTGAGGTCACAACCGGCGGTCCGGCGGAAGCCAAAATAGCTGAAAATAACCAGTATAATAATATTCAACAGAGTTGTATTTTAAAAGGTTGTTGTTTGTATGACCTTAAAGCAAAATTGCACAAATTAAGAAAAAGCACCATTACATGGTAAAACTGAAAAGTCTGTATGCCCTGGAGTTTCTGTAATTTGCATCTGAACTTACTGATTACTAGTAATTTGGATGATTATTTTATGTTATTGTTTTTAGTAGTAGGTGATCTTTGTTTTAGGGTCTCGAACACCTTGCCTTGTGTGTTTTAATGTCAAGCTGCATTTAAAGTGCTTTGTAGGGGTGGGTGTATCAATCTGAGTATCGATAGTATTGATACCAAGGTGAAGTATTGATAGTTTTGATACTTCCGCTGCCGTTTTTCTTCAATACGTACAGTAAAGAGCTTGGACTTACAGAGTTCATGCAAGCGCAGCATCTGTCTGTCTGCAGTGTTGCCAGATTGGGCAAAAAACAGCCCAATTTGAGTAAAAAAAAAAGAAAAACACCCAAATTGTACGGGAAACTGACCAATCTGGTAACCTTGGCTGTCTGTAGTGCACCTTCTTCTCACCTTGCTTGTCACCTCCCAGCCTCTTTGGAGAGTCAAGAGTCATTAAAGAGCCACATATCTGGACGCAATGGCAGGATTTTTTGTTGTGTTGTATACATTTTTATTCATTATAGTGTTTTTTTTTTTACTAGTGACTAGTGCTTAAAAAAAATTGTATATCATGATATAGATTATTTTATATCACAATAATGATATTTATCACGATATATCACAATAAAGTTGATTTTTCTCGGGAAAAAAAGTGAAAATGTCATTACTTAGTTTTCTTTGACTTTATATTTTAAAATAACATGTAACTGAATAGTTACAAATGAGAAGCACTATTTTAAAGTGCACAACATTAGTAGGAAAACACATTTTCGCACAAAAGTTCATGAATATAAAAAAAACAAATAAAAACTTTAGAAGAGAAATGGCATGATAGACACGATGTGTATCGTCATATCGTCCAATACTATAGTGACTTTGATATTTTATTACAGATTTTAGGTTTGTGGTGTTGTCACTTAAATTTTTGCTACATTTTTGCTGTTTTTATTACTGTTTTCTTTTTATTCTAATGGTAAAATGCCATTATTAATATACTTGTTCTAAGTTTTTTTTAGTGTAACACTCAAAGAAAAAAATATCAGTATCGATATCGGTGATACTAGCCCTGTATTCACTTGGTATCGGATCGATACCCACATTTCCAGCATTGCCCACCTCTACTGCTTTAGCTTCCTGCCCTGCATTTTTACTGCATCACTAAAAAAATACAGATCACATACAATTTTTTTTAATAAACAACTAAAATATCATTTAATAGTTCAGGTTTTTATTTTTAACAATTAAAGGATTTTGCAGTCTCACCTAACTGTATGATAACTTCTGATTTTAACTCAATTCACTCTGTAAAGTCAGGAATCTTCTTCTTCCCAATTAGCTGAATATCTGATGGGTCTCGTCTGTGTTGATATCAGTCCAAATGTGACCAGTCTGTCTTTTTTTTTTTTTTTTCTCCAAGTATGTGTTTGTTCTTGTGTCTTCGGGCTGTTTTACCTTTAGAGGCCATGCGATCAGCAGCCGTGACGATCGGAGGTCTGCTCGCAGTGACGATACACTTTCATTTCAGCCAGCTAGTAATCCCACAATGCAATAAAACTGTCTGGCCTCTGTGTCTGGCTCCAGTCGGTCCAATTTGACTCACAAAAAATGTCCCACCCCCCCTGCCGTACTCTTAAGTGGAATGTAAATCTCCAAAAATGCGGGTTTGGATTCCATTTTTTACTTTCAGAATTTTTTAAAAGGCATTAATCAGCCCTTGCCAAGGGCACGTTTTGTAAATATATACAGAGGGAATCACACTTGTTAGAGTGATGTAGTGCATCTCCAGTGGAAAAGACACCGGTGGGGCCAGAGGTCACTGCAGTGTTGTCGGCTGTGTTTACGTTGGCTCAGCAGCTGCAGCTTCATGCAGAAAGCATCTCTCCGGGTTGAGACGTTCCCCTCACAGCTGCTTTTGTTCAACTTCGCAGGCTTCTGCACCGTCTGTTTGCACATCACCAATTATCAAGAGGAAAGTTTTTAGGAGAATTGAAAAAAATCCAACATATAAGCTCATTAGCTTCTGCATGTCTAAAATAAAAAGAAATACCACATTTCAGTGGTATTATTACCTTTGCAGGTGAAGTTTTAGAGTGGGCTGGGAACCAGACGGTCCTGAGGCCTAAACTGTTGTTTGATCCCACAGAATGCGTCTGGCCGTCCTCCTGTTCAAACAGGTTTCCAACTGGCTTTACTCGAGCTGGGCCAATCATAACTGTTTATACTGTATAATATGTGGCTTATTTGATCCGCTGAGGCTGTGAAGGGAAGGGCCGTCGACACTCAGCTTTACGTCACTAATACATATTGGCTCATTTGTCTGTCTCTCGTTGGACTGATGATTGGTTGATGGTTTGAAGTCCAAAGTAGGTTTCTGTCTCCAAGGACACTTTGGTGGAGCTCTGCATTGTTTAAACACCTTGTGCAATAATTGAAGGTTTCACTAAAACCAAAAGAGGTAACCTAAAATAGGAAAAGATTACTAATCCTAACAGGAAAATCCCTAGAAAGTAGTAAAATTATGTCCATTCAATAAGAAATCCTATATAGAAATGTCAAAATATTGTACAGCCCAATATTCAGTATTTTTTGCCACTTCTTAGCAAATACATTGTGATTTTTGAGTTTGTATGTAACCAAATGTACTTCATTTATATTGCTGTGGAAAAAAAATCTAATAAATAGAAATGACTCATTTAGGAATAAAAATGTGAACAACATGAGAATTCAGTCTTAGTGCAAGTTGGCCCATTTTAATAAATCCTCATGAAATCTAAAACTAGCGATTATTTTTAGATCATGAATCTAAATAAAGACATCATCCTTTATCTGTTGTTGTTGTTTTCCATGAGGTTGAGATCTGGAGACTGGAGATATTTTGGGGGGTCCCAGATGTAGGGAAATTATCCGTGGTTCTATAAATCTTCTATTTCTTAATAATTGCTCCTACAGTTCGTCCGGGTCAGCTCCAAAAGCCACGCCCCCTCAGAGGAGATTTTGCAGACACAGGCTTCAGATCAACATGAAAAATGGCTATTTAAGACATTTAGGTTGTGGGATTTTGGTTAAAAACTTCATTATCATAATTAAAACACTACTGAAAGTGTTTTTTTTATTAAAAAAAAATTGTTATTGGGGGACTTTAAAAAAAGAAAAAAAAGAAAAAGAAAGGGACTGATTGCTCGTAATTTTCTAAATTTATGCGGCCAGTGCAGAACTTTTTTCTTGGTTGCACAAACCAGAGCAGGATTAGGTTACAATGTGTGACCAACAACAACATTTGGCCACTTAAAATACAAGAGGGCAATGCAGCAATGTGTATCTTGGAAAACAAGAATTTCCATTGGTTTTTGGGTTGGTCGCCCTTAAATATGGGAGAATAACAAAACATCAATTTAGATTTCAGATGAAAATTACTTAAATCGACAGTTTGAGGTTTTTTTTTTTTGAGTCTTTACGTTTTTCTAATGAATTTGACTCATTTTAATATTTTTTTTCCTCATTTCTAGATCTTCAACTGTGCAGATTTTGAGAAAAGCTGAAAGAAGGTGTAAGTTAAAACAACATGAAATCAGGTAAAATATTTTTGAATGTCTAAAAACAAAGTTTTAAATCTTTGCAAATATCTAATAGTTTGCAGTATTCTGATTTTTCATAAAATGAGCAGAAAACACAAGAAAATTGTCCACAATTATTCACTTTAATCCGTTTTTGTTGGCTTGATAAGATCAATGAAGTGAAAAAAGATAAGTGACTTAAAAATATTGTATTAATTGCATTATTTGCTTTTGTTTGAAGTGCTATTAAAATTGGACAGGTTGCCTAAATTTTTGCAACTCAGTACAGAAAATGTGAAACCTACAGATGACCTCTTTGTCTTCGTTGCAGATCAATTTCATGCAGTGTCCTGAAACCCAAGCTTGTGACATTAACATTACTTCCTGTGTCTCATACCCTTGTGTACCTGTCCTCAGAATAATCCCTTCATTATACATGAAACACATTTAATTACCTTCCTCAGCTCACACTAGATCTTCAGACACAGCTTGCTCCTCACCAGCTGGATTCAGCACTTACTTACGGTCTACCCAGCCCAAGATTCAGCTCTTTTCACATCCTGATGATAGTTTTTTTTGTCATCATGCAAGACTAATTGACTGTCAAAGTCAGGGACTAATTCAGGAAAAAAGTTTAGAGGAAGAAACGTATAAAAGAAGTCCATTGTTCACTAAGTAATCAGCCAACTGATTTGTGATGTAGGTCTGCGGGAGTGAAGCCATATCTTTTCAAAAGGAACATCCTAAAGCTTTCAGCGTGGTTGGGAGGAAGCTGAAGTGATTTCTCGACAAATGCCGATCACGTCCGGCGGCAACATAATCGCTTAGCATCAAGAAGCAAGTGCTGAGTCATAGAAGGCAGGATGAAGGACGGGCTGGGTGTTACTGGAAGATTCAGAGAGAGTGGCGGACCCTGAGGGACAATCAGGCCGCCCCGTGGATGGGAGTACTTGTTTGTTTGGAACGGTGTGTACTGATGACACAGCAGTATATATAGTTTCAGAGGTTAAACGTGTGGGAACTGAGTCACTGCATTAAACGCTGTGAACGTGGAGCTGCAGGACAGAGGAATGCTGAGCGGTCACTGAGAATTCCTGTGGAACGCTGTTCTTTCACAGATACATGCAGTATATGGATAGAAAATAGACTCACCCCGATTTATATATGTGTGTGTGTGTGTGTGATTGTTGATTTGTGCGTAACTTTGGATTTGTATGTACGTAATTCTTGATTTGCAACTCATACAATACATTTCGTGCATAACTTTGTGTACTTGCAATTATGCATTCACATGTAAAAAAATTACAAAATTAAAAAAAATTCAACTTATACTTGCTAAACTTAAAATTACAACAGCTTGAAACTAACTAGACATACAAATCTTTTAAAATTAGGCTTGAATCGCCTGATACACACACAAAACCACATTTAGGCACAAATCTGATGTGAAACTCTTTTTACGTCTCCAAGATTCGTGTGTAAGTTATGGGTTTAAATGCTGCTAGAATGCTGGGTCATCAGAGTTTTCTCTTGAGCCGCTTTGAACTTAAAATTGTTAATAAAAATTGACATTTTAACACTTTCTTAAACATACGTGCCCTGATAATTAATATTAAAAAAGTCTAAATGTGCGTTTTGTTAAACACTTAACACTAAAGTTTCTCGATTCTCGTCGCTCCCTCTGGGCTGAGCTTTCCCTCCTGCACCTTCGCCACGGGGCTCCTCAGCCGGTGTGAGGTCCTCCTCAACACCCAGAGTGAACAGAGTCGATCAGTCCTACGTCCTTCTCCACACCCTCGATTGCCTGCTTGCCCCAAAGAGCCGGTGTAGATACCGTATGTATTCGGCCTGCAAGATCGGTATGGGGCTTGTGACTTGATCATGTCTAAGATTGTGATCGGTCATGACCGTTGGACCACCATCACGTGATATAGGATGTGACACACACGAGCCATTACTTTGCATTGAGTCTCCTCGAGTGAAGAACTGAGGAGGTACGAACAGGTATGCAAAGAATCACTAAAGGTGACGCAATGTTTTGCAAGATGTGTGTGTAAATGTGGTTTTGTTTGTGCGTAATAAGCAACTTCTACGTAACTTTTGAAGATTTGAGTGTATAGTTAGTTTCAAGCTGTAGTGATTTTAATTTGTCCATGTGTAATTTGTATTTTTTTTGTTTTGTTTTTGTACATCTGAATACACAATTGCAAGTACAAAAAGTTTTGCACAAAGTGTATTGTTTGAGTTACAAATCAAGCACACTCAAATCAAGGTGAGCCTATTTTCTCTCCATAAATGCATGTTTTGTTGATTTGCTCTGAGTTTGACTGATGACCTGCTCAGATCCATGATCAATGCCATGATTGAATCAGCAGGTAACACTAGTTAAAGTCCTTTTAAAAGTACTGCTTGATCATGTTTGTATCCATTCAGATATGGTTTGGCACAATGGTCATGTGTTAAGGTCACATTGAAGCTGCATCACTTTTCTGCCTATAGGTGGCAGTCATGAGTTTTGACCAGCCAGAAGCTCTTCTTCCTGGCAAAAAACTTTTCTTCTGCTGCTGCATCTTCCTTTTTTTTTAATCTTCAACCTGAAACTGCAGGGAGGTGTGGGGCTTTTATCAAGTACAAAATCTGCACTAATGTCATTAAAAAAATATGCCACATTGTCTAAACATCCTCATTTCAATCACAGGAGTGTGAATGTTGCCTCCCTGCTCTCCACAACAGTCATTAGGAGGAGATGAATGGAGGCAGCAGAGCTAAGGAGGAACTTTCAGGCGTGATTCAGGTCTATAAAACCCTATTGATTGGCTGCTTGCCTTCCTGCGCAGTCGCTGCCTGGACGGTGCCAGAGCAATTTGTCCCCCAGGTCTAAGGTTGCATGTGAATTTTCTGTTGCGTCAGCTGAGTTTAAGTGCAGCGCATGGCTGAGCGGAGGTGAACTCTCATTATCCCACGCTGCTTTAATTAAGAGCTTGCTGTCAACAAACTCAACATCTTTAACTCATTTATGACCTCCTGCAGTAGGCATCCCCTGATCTGCAATGAATAATATTTTATTTTCCACATTACAGCGTCTGTCTGTCAGGAACACATCTGAAAGGCATAAATTCAACTCAAAATCAAGGTTTTGTGAAACTAAAAGTTAGCGCTAGAAACGAACAATCAGCATTATTTAAATATAAAATATGGGATGGTATTGTAGCTGTCACTAAGCTGTAATTTGCACTGAGCCAGCAGAACTGAAGTCTTGCGGCAAATCAGAAGTACTTTTCTTCAGTAAAGTATATTTGACTTACTTTTTTACCACTCTGGGGCGGCTGAACAAGCCACAAATTCATTTATCAATTTTTAAACTCTGTTTTCATATTATCAGTGAGGCAAGAGGGGATAGAAATCTTCTGATTAAACCATTAAATTATAAAAATAAAAACAAATCTAGCACAGGTGAGCAAACTTTTTGACTTGTGGGCCACAAAGGGTTCTAGAATTTGACAGACCAGAGTAGATGCATGGCATGTTTTCTAATTAGAGAACGAAATAACATGGAATCTGGGTTAAAATATGCATGCATTTTGATTGAAAATAAATATTAAAACAGTTTTTATTTAAAAATTGTGAGTTTTGTTCTAATTCCCATGCAGATTGCTCCAATGGGGTGGTGTCACTCAGAGAAAGACTCAAAATTAGTACATATTCTGTGCCAGAATTACAGTTAAAATAAAACATTAATAAGGGTCATCAAGTAGCATCTGAGTCACAAAGGAAGGTTGTGAGAAAGCTCGTTTTTTTTTTCTTAACGGCCTCAGGCCTGCTGCCGCCACAGTGAGGAAAGACTCTTGATTCTTGCTTAATCGAGTTCCCACCTAGGAGGAAAATAAAAAAAATAACACTCACACTGAGTTTTTTTTTTTTTTTTCCAAGTTATGAGAAATATACATTGTGTGTGGACAATGTCTTGATCAAAGGGTAGAAAATAAATCCAATATGGCCGCTCCATGCCGGTATTTTTTGTCTCAAACTTCCATCCATTTTCTTAACCCGCTGGGGCCTGAAGACTGTCCCAGTTACTGTTGAACGAAGGCGGGATACACCCTGGACAGGTCGCCAACCTGTCACAGAGCCCATAGAGCTGGAGTGATGGTGCAAGCTATGCTAGCTACCTGGTGGACAGCGTAGCAAGCTAGCAAGCTCCACCAGCGCCTCTGTAGAGCTCTCCAAAACACAGAAACCTCGCTCAATGTCCTCCATGTAATATTGGGGCAACAGATGAAGTCCAGAAAAACTTGACAGGAGTAAACTTGTGTCGGTGTAAAAACAACGTAGAAGGTGCATTGGGTTTGTATTTGAGTTTCAGTCTTTTTTTGTTTTTAATTGTAAAGCTGTGATTTAAACAATTATTCATAGAATAGATTATTCATAGAACAATTTGTTTTTCAAAATATAATCTCACCAAATCCTTCTGATATTAATGGAAGTTAAGATAACCTTTCCATTCCCATTTGTTGTGATTAAGCTACCAATAAAGTCAAACAGGGAGCTCCAAAGACTGGGCCGATTTCACTGCATTTCCTTGATGCAGGCAGCTTAGTCTCCACCAATCAATGCTTTTCTGCTTTGCAAACAGCTGCTAACTTACACATCCAGTTGAGCAATATTTGCATTCATTTGTGGACGGGTTTCCAATATTCCTTCACACTCTCCTCTGTCCTGGCCCCTCCACACTCCCGAGGGAACTATCTGACTCTGTCTCCTAAATTCAGCACTATGTTAACCACCTCCTTGCTAATTGTGCCTGTCTGTGGTTTAGTACTGAGGGGGCTTGAAATTGATTTTTTTTTTTAGAATCCTATGTGCTATGATGTTGTAGATAAGAATTATGTCCAGACATGTGAAATTGTGTAAAAAAAATTAAAAATGTAAATATTGTAAAGATGTGCTTCCAAATGAGAGACCTACTCTCTTGAAAATTTCCAATTTTGGTGTTTTCTCATGATGGAGGACACAGATAATTAAGATAATTAAGCCTAAAATTGCATTTCTGGGTATCTCTTTTTTCAAATAGTTAAAAAAGTATGTTATTTAGGAGTCATCTGTTGTTAAAGGTTTAAGATGCATAAGGTTGTATTCTGGATTGGAAAGTCAGTTGGTCTGAGTCTGCTTTGGTCCAGATCGAGGCCTGAACCTCACATTAGGCGTACAATGATCCAACCAAATTTTATTGAGTTGTTGTTGCATCGCTTTTCCACATTCGTGGAAAATTCCACACTCACACTCTTTGTTTACATCACGTAATAACCAGCTACGGCGGCTATTTTGGTCCAGTTGTTCCACTCCGAGCACAGAGCATATTCAGAATGAGGAAACTCAGAGCAAATCGGAGGTCAGTCTTATTTAAAAAGAACTGAGACCAGCTCAAAAGGTGGGTTAGAGTGCTGTTCCTGGTCCTGGTGTTGTGTCAAGATATTTATCCCTTGCTAGAATTTGTGTCCCCTGTCATGGCACAACTTCTGATGTCATTGATTTGTTTTGTAACACTCATATTTTGTCACAAAATGCGTAAAAACTATGTGGATTATTATGATATCGTTTATTTGGGAGTTTAAGGTCATATTTGAATTTTTCCCCAAATATTCTAAGTAAAACAACAACTTTTTTTGTAAAATAATAATATAATAATAATAAATACATAATAAAAAAAGCAACTTTGGCTAATTTAGGTTGGTTTTGTTAACTTAGGTTTAGGTAGCTTTGTTAGGGGAGCATTTAACAATGGACAATTAATAAATAGTTGTTGCTCCTACTACAAATGACCCAGATTCTGGTGGCCTGACAGAATCTGTGCCTCCTCTAGTTTTTTTTTTCTTTTTTTTTTAATGTAGATGTGGAAAAAAATGCCAACATGACAATAAACTCCCAAAAGCCTCAGAATAACTAAACTGTAAACATCCATCTAATTTTTTACGCTTTTTGGAACAAAATAGGATTTTAGAAATTGTGCCTTGACAGGGGGTTCAGATCCTGGCAGGGGACACTAATCTTTGCAAAACACCAGACCAGGGTCCGTTTGGGTGCATCCAGACTGAAAAGTTGTTCCACATTATCACAGGAAATGAACTCTGGTTCGTTCACTTTAAGCGAACTGAACAGAACCAGGGTGTCTAGTCTGAATACAGCCTAATGTTAATTCAATGTAATAGAAATAGGTGGGATTTCACGTTAGACTTTAAGCAGCAATTTTACCAAATATTGTGGTGGAATTGAAATCAGGCCACTTGAAAACTATGACATTTTAAATAAAAATCCTAGTAATCATTTATAAAAGTTCCAGTGATTGTAGTGATAAGCATCCTGAGTGTCTCCCAGAGGCAACACTCCATTTGCTGGAATGAGAAATCTGCTCCAGTTCCTTTCTCTTTTTTTTTGCAAAGCTGTGACCGTATGGTGTCACTTTATTATCACTTTTATCAAAAACTATCAGCTGATAATTACTTAAAAAGAAGGTTATGCTGTCGTCTGTTCCCATGTCACCTTAAGTGGGAGTGAGCTCAGCTGAAGTAAAATTCCAGATTTAGAACAGGAAAACAAAGGTCAGAAGTCAATCTGGGATAAAAATTACAACAGTTTTACAACAGTTTTGAGGAACCAAAATCACAAATGGAAATCACCTTTTTGTTGACCCAGCCTTCTTTGGTTGAGTGCCCTTAACAGCTTTTTTTCACAAACCACTTGACTTAGAATTTTTAGCCTCAAATGGGATTACAGTCAGTTTATTGGAAAATAAAAAGGAATTAGTTTCACTAGCCTGTAGTTCAAGAACTGTAAGGAACTTCATCTGATATAAATAAAATGTCATTGTTCTTTTGTCTTCATCAACTCATCTGCTACATTTCCCAGCAATCTTACATTTCCCCTGATGATCAAGGAGTGTAACTGCCTAAATTATACTTCATTTTTAGCATTTCTTCCCCAACCAGGCGGGTTTGGAGCTTAGTTTGTGCATTAGAAGTGCTTTTTTCACAGCTGAATCAGCTTCTTCTGCGTGTAAACAACTCCTCCACCGTCATAACTCCTCATCATGACAGATGTTAAATGAGCACTTTTAAAAATCATATAATCCCCGCGTCTGCTGGCAGTGTAGCAACAGCAGCTACATCAAAGCTGAACAAATCAAGCACATTTGGCCTCCGTAAGTCGTGTAATTTTGTGAAGAGGCTCAAATGGATTTTCACTGTTTTCAGGGAGGTGTGAGGATTTCTGAACTCCCACAAGGCCATTAAAACAAAACTCTTTGCTTTGGAGTTTTGTTTGAATTGCAGTTTCTTCAGTTTTTTTTTTTTTGCAAATGGACTTTCATTTTAAAGTTTAAAGTTCTTTGTTCAACCGTGCCCCCCTCCCCCCTCTGACAGACCTTATCCTCTCAGTATGTGGTTAGAGAGGTGTGTCCGTCCTCTGCAACAACACCCACCTTGTGGTTTGACTTTGAAAACAAGTTCACTCTACAGAAATGATGACACTCTTGACCTGCTGTGCATTTTTAGTATTGACCTAAAACGTTCAACTCCCTCTCTGATCCTCTTTGGATTTATTGTAAAAGTTTTCCCAGAAGTCTTGTAATTATGATTATACAGAAGTAGGTACCACATAAGTATGAACCAAATAACACTTAATATGCAGCAAGTACCATGTAAGTACCCAGTAGGTCCCATTAAAAAGTACCATGTAAATACCACTTACTGGTAATTACCCTGTATGCACTGTATTGTAAAAGGAAGCGTTACCAATCTATTTTTCTGCAAGTGGATGTATCAATGTGGAGCGGCGCAGGGGGCTTGTAGCCCGCTAATTGTAACAATTACAAGCTTTTTCCAACAGCATCTTTTTATCCGCTCCTGATTCACACTAATTTGAATAAAGAAACACTCAGAAATGCAAGTTTAAACTTAATTTTCTTTATATATGTCTTCCATCATGATAAAAAGGCTGCAAGAACATGTTAAAAACGCCATTTTCATTGGATTGGGTCTTTAAGTTCCTGGACTTTATTCAAGACTTCATGGAAATTTAAATGGAATCATCATCTTTGCAAAGCATCAATTCACCCCATTCTCTGGTATTTGTGCAGTAGTGCTCTCACATCCTGCGAGATGTCCTGTCATGTGGGGGAAGCTGGGCTGGATGCCAGATCTGGAGAAGTGCACAGACCCTGTTACACTCAGAATGTCCCAAACACACTGCACGAACTAGAAGTTTGCTTTAAACTTTTGGAGTGAGACAGATCCTTCCTTCAAGTGACTGGAGGAGATGTATTTTTTTACAAGTCATTTCTGCAAATCCAGATGTACATGAATGAATTTCAAAGTAGCATCACTTTCCTCCAGTGCACCCTCTCACTCCATCACTACTTACTGTAATGACCAGATATGCTTCCCCATCCTGCTCCAGTGTGTTGAAGTATTTTCCATCAACTAAATAACCATTAAGCACTCACCAGTTGGAACTCCACTGCAGAAGAGTATAAATGTCTGATGACCTGAATACAAGATGCATCATGTCCAGAGCTTCCAGATTACTGTTTGAGCATTTTCCAGCAGCTAAACTGCCACTTAGCGCTCAAGGAGAAGGCCCTTTAACCACTTAAGCACTCAGGGACACCAAAGAAAACATTGATCTAACAAGTTAACGCATAAAAAACAAATAAAACTTACATGGTTTTTGTAATTGGAAAGTTTTGGGTTGTGGGTTTCCTTTTAGAGAACCTTTAAAAGACTCCCTAACTGTTTTTTTAGAAATCCAATGTTTCTAATGAGTCACTCACCAAACGCTTATCGAATTGCTGATCAGAAACTTTGATTCCTTTAGATTTCTATTGTGAAATGTCCATAGTTGTTCAATGCTGAAAGCAGGATCTATAAAGTAATATAGCTCTAAAAGGTTAAAGTCATAAAAATTCATGAGGCCTCTTTGATCCATTATTGATCTTTGTATTTTGCTAGAGCTAATGCATGCTCCTGTAGGTATTATCTTCTTTTGAAGGATTAGTTAGGATCCCTAAAGTTTAAAACCTTCAAATAATTCATTAAAAGTATTTAAATTATATTAAACTTGATGTGATAGGTCCTCATTTTCAAAAATTCACATTTTGTTTGACTGTTTGTGAACAACCTGCAGGGCAAGTAAAATCTGGTCAGTCTTTTTTTTAAGAGAATGACTTAGAAAAAAATTCTTCTTGCATATTGAAACGTCTTTAATTGTAGTAAAATGGTCGACTTAATTTATTCAATGATCACAACATTAAGAACTGTGTACTGATACTAGCACCAGCGTGACACAGAGTTTCAGTTCAGTACCCATCCAAAGTAAAAAAATAAGTAGTACATGTTTCATCAAAGCAAATGCTGTGAGGTTGACTGAATATTTAACACAATAACAGATCTTGTTGTTGTTTTGGTCGTTGTGTAGAGTCACTCAAAAAGGCTCAGCGTGCTCTGCTGCCAACTAGTGGTCAGGAGTTTGGAAAACAAAAGTAAGACGCTGAAAGACACTGATAAATGATTAATTAATCATTGTTGTCAGCTTTTTAAATTGATACAAGTATCGCTAAATGAAATATTGCAACATATTGGCGAATAGATTTTTCACTATATCTCTAGTTTCTATAGTAATTTAATGATATTCACCCGAGCAAAAGTATTCACATTATTTTAAATTTGTTTCATTTTGTGAGTGTTTTGGGTTTCTATATCCTAGGAATAAGTGGACCAAAAGCCAAGTGTACATTATCATTATTTATTTTTTTAGGAATTTTTTCTTCTCAAATTCCTACTTTTTCAGTCATTTTCAAGCATGTTCTTAGGATCTTCCCATGCGTTTGAAATGAAAAAATATGTATGATTTTGTTGTCATATCTTGATCTATTTTTTTTTACTTTTTATTGGGTACTTTATATCGAGTAAAAATTACCTGGCAAAAGTGATGGTGTAACTTTTTATAGTGAAAGTGTTCTAGGGTTATACTCTTATTTTGAAATACAACTTTTACCAAAGTAGAACCTATTTGTCCTAATTTTTGTTTTAAGAGGCCTTCAAATATCCTATTCATGTCATAGGAACCATTCAGAGCTTTTCTAAAAATCAAAACCAATGTGTTTTATGAATGACCACAAGAGCCGTGGTATGGATAAAATACTTCAAGTGCAGCATTCTCTCACAGGCTTATCTTCTGCACTAATGGTTGATATAGTTCTGAGAGCAGAACTGCTTTCGTGGTCGCAGCTTCCTCAACAAGGGGGAGCACATCAAACCACTTCTTCCTCTGCGTGGCCTTTTTTCTCATCCAAACTCAGAAGCTTAGGTGAGTAAAAAAACAATAGAGTGGTCTCTTTCATTATCATTGTCTTCTCTGAAATGACAAGAAATCCTATTATTTCCATGTGTAGTCACACAGATTGTTGAATATTACTGAAGTAAAACCCAGAGAGTAGTGTGGGTTAGCTGACCTAAAATTTGGTTTTATCTTTCAGGAGTGTCACAGGCCAGTGCTGGTATGTGACCACGAGTGATTGTGGTGTATCAATCAGGTTTTGTGTCACTGCGGAATTAGATTTTTTTTTTTTTTTTTAGGTGGGAGAGCTATCTGCAAATGAAAAAAGTCTGATACAAAAGGTGATTTTTTTTTTTTTTGCCCCCCAACAACAAAAAAGCGATAAGATTCCAAGAAGTGGATTAGGTCACGATGAGGTCCTCCACAGGCAGATCTGCTGCTGCTCCGCTGAACCCTCATTTTTTACTGGCTGATCACCAACAGCCAGTTTCCAGCTAAAATTCCAGATGTGCAGCCAAATTTCCTTTTTTTTTTTCAAAAACGGAAACCGGCTGGCCATCTGTAAAAATAATAAATACCTTGTCTGTTGAATGTTAACAATTCATTGTCAGTGAAATGAATTAGATGACTGACAATCTATGACATACCAGAGGCTTTGGAGTCTTTCTCAAAACTCCTCTTCATCCTCACTGACCTATTGGGAATGAGTGTGTCTGTAAATTTAATTAGCAGGAAAGATTACAGCTATATCCATGTTCATCTGATTACAATGTGGATGAAAGAAATGCATTAAGCTAAAGTAAATGGAAGAACCTTTCCCTCAAAATGAGGTGCCGCTTGTCATTTTTATAACAGACTGAACTGTGTTTCACCATTTGGAGAGTCGATCATTAACAGACTAAACGCTGGGCTGTAAGCAGTGGTGGATTTAGTGGTTTGGGGGCTCCAGGTGAACAATAACAGTTATATTAAGGTTATATAATTTTATTATATTATGTTATTACATTTTTTTTTTATCCTTATTGAGGATAGAACATCGAATAAGTTCCTTACTGGTCCACGTTTAGACAGCATCGGTTTCAAGAAGCATTTAAAAGCTGAAATGACATTTAATTGTCAAAGAAATGTGCATTATTTTTATTTGGAAAACATTAAATTTATCGAATGTACTGATTGATTAATAGCTCACTTACTAGCAGAAATTATGCTTTGACTTTAATAGAACTATTTTACAGACAATACTCTCTTCACGTCATTGGACTATTCCATTGCGGCAGAGCGACGGGGGGAGACGAAACACTTTAACGTGATCAGGTGTATGCCCTTTCAGTTCTTTGGGGTATTTTTTTCAGTTAAATATTAATATTAATGTGGACAAAATTTATATTTTTCAGACACTTTGTTCAGCTGGGAGCCCCAGAGTCTTAAGGGGCCCCAGGCGATCGCCCACCCTTGCCTAATGGTTAAAAACAAGTTAGAACATTTGATATATAATAAAATCCTCGAATTATAACCCCCCCCCCACCACCATACGTGGCAGTAGATGTTATATGTACTGTGATATTATTAATTATAGTTACAAATAATTTGGTGTTTTTTAGCTTCTGGAGGCAAAACCAAGGTCAGTCCGAGTCAATAGGATCACAGTGTTTGGCACCATTTTTGTTCAAACTCAGTTTCTACTTTATTTTATTTTATCGACCCAACTCCACAAAGTTTTCTTCCATTATTTAAGTATTTTTGTTTCTTTTGCCTTCTTTAGTAAAACCTGATAAATTGAAGAAAAGACAGAAGACCCTCATTAGAAGGTGAGTTGTAACAAATGAGTCCATTTATCCATCCTCCTTTGGGATCCTGGGGTTGCCAGAACCTGTCCCAGCTACTGTTGGGAAAAGTTGGGATACACCCGGGACAGGTTGTCATGAATTGGTCCCCAGTCTGCCCCTCTGTCAAACAGTGATATCCATTACCTGAGCACTAGCACTTCCTGGGTCTCCACACTACACTTCCCATCAGCCCCAGTAGTCAGAGCAGTGCAAAGTCTTGTTTGTGTCTCTCTGTCTGTATCACTGAGCGTTCTCATCCTGACCTGATCTTCTGTTTCATCTGACACTGCTTTGACTCTGATCGTCTGCCGCCTGCCCCGACCCTCGCCAGGACCCTGACTACACTGGTTGTTCTCCGATGCCCTCATGATCGTGTTTGACCTCTGCCCTCCTGACCCTGATTTAGCTTTGTGGACTTTTAGCTGTGTTTCACTCCTGTTCTCCTGTCTGTGCCAATAAACCTGCTGCACTTGGATCCAGCCATCTGCCTGTTTGTGACACAGGTTTCCAGTCTGTCCCATGACACCCAACCACGCCCACTTACACTCCTATAGGGACACTTTTAGAACAACCAGTTAACCTATGACTGTTGGACTGTGAGAGGAAACCGAAGCACCTGGAGAAAATCCCCGTATGCACAGGAGTTCATGCAAACTCCCCACAGAAAAGTCCCAGCCCGGATTCGAACCAGGGCCTTCTCGAGTGCCAACCACTGCACCGCCCGCACAAATTAATGCATTTGTTAAAATCAGTGCTTTCTTTCCAAGTAGAAAATGTATCAAGTTTATCAAAACTTATCAGAATATTTAGATTCTTGAAGGTGGACCAGTGAAGAAGTTATTATATGGACGTTTTACCTGAAGTAAGGATTTAAATAAAATAAAAAAAGATAAATAATACAACTGCTGCTGGGGCCCCATGTTATTTGTCAACTGTGGTCCCTGCTAAATTCACTACAGAACACTCAGATTTACTTGTTGTTCGGGTCCAGATGTCTTTGGACTTGATAAACCCAAAGAAGTACACCTGGAAAATGATCAAGTGCAGTATTTCAGTTATAGTATACAGTTTCTATAGTTTGTGGTAGTTTGTGTGTACTTTTTCCCATGCAGAAAGTTCATCACTCTTTGATTTGATCTTAGGGGTGTTTTGTGAAATCTCCTCTTTTATGTTTATGTGCATTTAAGGTTTGAATGTGTATTGTGAGATTTTAAACAATTGTGTTTAAAAATATGAATAATAACTCCCCCCAGCTAAATTCCTCCGGAGCCGGATCTGAGAAACTGGGAGACTTTTCACATTTATTCTGGGAATAAACAACTCTTTGAGTTTCAACAAGATTAAGACTGTAATTTAAGAAGCTTTATTAATGTTGATCAAAACCTTCTTGTTATTCAAAAATTCTATTTCTATTGATAATTCAAGAAAACACCAAGAACAAGGCATTGTGTTTTGATTTGATGCTCCATTACAACCCTGGATGAAGAATAATGCATCTGACTTGACTCAGAACAGACAAATTAAATTATGGGGATGCTCAGATTACATATTTCCTCTTTTAGTTCTTGAAAACAATCACAATAAGATTTTGTATGTTGCAGTATTATAATGTTGTTTGGAGTTTTTAGCAAATGAGAGAACTTGATTCTTTATCGCGTTAATATCTAAGCTTCAACAACATTTCGTAGTGGCTCAATCTGCAGGAAATTTCCTTTGCAGTGACAAACATGTGGAGAACGAAACCAGAAGAAATTATTCGTAGTGTGATGAACTTTCTCATGCTGCAGAGGTTCTTGAGGCCTGTGAGTTTCACACGAAACTGTTCAAAAAGCTGTTACAAACCACAACGTAAAAAAATGGGTTGGTTTCCTTTTATCACGACTATTTATTCACTGTCATCTTCTGGTTGCTCTGATTAGTCAATTTTGAAAAAAAAAAAAATACTAAAATTTACTCTCTTTTTTAAAAAAATGCTTAAAAATTCCCAAATTTCTGAGCTCAGTTACTTGTTTTTTTTCAAAGTAATTTAATCTTTCTGTTTTCAAAACAGTTGGTGTTTTCTCAATTGATAAAGAGTTAAAAGATATGAATCTCTAAAATTTTGACTTCCTGTAAATCTATAGTAAACTTGTTTTTGACCAGTTTTCTTGTAAATTTCCTCTTCATGTTGATCTTTTTACTCTTTTTTTTCTTACAGGGAGATAAATTGAGCAAGTATATTTGTCCCGACAAGAAAACACAAATTTGAAAGGGATGCAATAACATGATGCTGTAAACATGACCGGTAGTGGGTCATTTCTAACCAGCAGAGCATGTGGAGGCCTCTTCTGTCAGACTGGCAGTCTCTGAGGACTCCCACTGGGGCTGGATGCAATGAATGATGCATGGCTTTGGCGCTTCACATGGCGCCCGACCATACGAGGTGGCTGAAAAACTGGACAGACACATCCTGTTTAGACGCAAACCGGCGTTCTGGTATGTGGCGAGTGAGAAACACTAAAAAGCATGTAAGGCTAAAACACAAAGCATGCTCCTGGAAACAAAATGTAAGAAGTGTGTGGGCAGGCACACGCTGTGGTTGTTTGAGTGGCAGAAAAAGTGCAAACACGTCAGTGTCAGCTGTACAGGGTGTGAACCTATAACCTTGAACCACAGAAAAATACGCCCTTTAAAGACCAGTTCGCCTTGCTTTCCGTTGGTGCTTCCATCTGTGTGACACCATCATGAGATGCTCCCGGCTTATATCTTTGGCTCTTTTCCTGCATGTTGCTCGATCCTTGGAGATCCAGGGTAAGTCTGCATGGTTACTACCCACCTGTGACTGTCAGCTCTTTATGGGCTTGTTTTACTGGACCTTGAGGTCTTATTTACTTTGCGGTATTTACACTCAACAATGCTGCTTTAGGACTTGATTAGCTGAATTATAAATCCATTTAGGCGATAAAGTGAAATAATTAAGTACATACATCACTGTTTCTACTTCATTTTAGCATTGTCAGTACTGGCAGACAATTTATTGTTATTGATCAGTTGTGTCACCTCAAGCCCTCGTAATTTCTTTACAGGCTTATAAAACTGAAATAGGAGGGTCATTAAGATGCTTTTCCTCTACGTAAAGGTGAAACCCAAACAGTGTGTGTTTTGTAGAAAGAATCTGTTTCTGCAGAGTGGTTTAAACGCCCTGTTGCAGATGGCAGTTTCAGTGTGAGAAGGATCTTACCTTCCTGTAGTGTTGTGGACCACATCCTGAGCCTGCACAGGAAGATTTGCTGCATGTCCCGACTAAAATGCTGCTGTTTGCTGACAGAAAGAACTCTCATGTTATGTTGACACTGGGCATCCATTCAAGGACTTTTCAAGGTTTTATTATTAGATGTATTAGTATTAGTATTTAGTATTAGATGTTCACACTGGACTGTTGCTACCCAATACTCCTGCAGTTCTACCTGCAGTTAGAAAGAAGGGCACCTGGCTGCAGACAAGATCATGGCGCTCATACACCATTTGCTGGAAGCAGAAATTCTACAAAATGTCAGAATTGTAGCACCTTTTATTAAAACTTTTTCATGTGAATAAGCGGTTTTGTGTGCAAGAAGAGCTAAAAATGGGGCAAAAAAAACTGTAATGGTTTTGTTTTTTTAAAAGGGTAAAGCCCTTCTCCCTACCCCTCCATTTAAAGGGACTTTCGAAGTGCAAGTGGTCATATACTTCTTAATATCCTCCACTCCAAGCAGGGGGGTACAGACCCCTCCCTAGAGGGTAAGGCTCAGCACCCTGTGCCACAGAGGACAAGTACTTTTCTTCTCGTGGGTGCGCTCTAAAACATAGCAGTTTATATTTAAATGTAAGTAATGACTCTTTGTTGTAGCATGGCCTTTTTAAAGTTCTAAAACCGATGTTAGTATGTATATTTGAGCGCTTGAAGCTCCGCGCTGATGCTAGCTGACCAACGACTATTGGTGACATCATCGAGCGAAAGTGACAACCAAAATCTGAGACTATTTTTCCACGCTTTGCACTGGTATGCAAGACATTATATTAGTAACGTGTTTCATATCGATGAAAATCCGCTTTAGTATTGCTTACTGGCACCAAATCGCTTTTCTCTGAGGATCAGCTGACTCACTTTGATCCCGTAAGGAGTTACAGTCTGTCAGCTCTTATTCCTGACATAAAGGTTCAAAGCTTAAAGTGGAAAGAAATGTAACTGTTAGGGTAGCGACCTCAAATAGTCTTTTACGACTAAAAAAAAGGGGGGCAGTTCTCTTTATACAGTCATGGGGGAGGGGAGACATCAATTTCCATTTCCTGCTAATGATGTCTGGGTGCCATCTTGCTGTCTGCAGCCAGATTTTCTTGGTTGTAAGAGGCTTGATACGCAATGTCAAACCAGTGCAAATCTCATCAATCTTGCTCCAGGCTTTTTCTTTAACAGCTCCATTCTGATAAATGAAAGACTTGGTGTCACATAATTCCTGCCGGGCACAAACAGCAATTATTAAATTCTTTTTCATTATTAATTTTCTAATGGCTGTACTTCCAATAATTAAAAAGGACGCTACCCATACGTCACTACCAAATCAGAATTCCATGGTTGTTTAGCCACGCGTGAACGCCAGAGTTTTGAATGTGCAAGCCCGAACTGTTCAGATATACTCATTACATAGACTTGTCATTGAAAGTGGTCGCTTGAATGCACGTTTTGGTGTAAACGTAGCATTTGAGTTCAAGTCTTTCCATCTTTCATTAAATATTTGTTACTATCTTTAAGATGTCTCTTTTTTTTTCCTAAATCTTGGCTGGCATTTGTTTAGGCAATAACTTGCAAGGGCAACTGCCATATGGATCCACTAAACATGATTGAAGTGATGCAGCTTATTTATTCCCCCCCTGTTATGTGCATTTGGAAGTCCTCCATGCTGTTTTCATTTGCTTTGATTTATAAGTGGATCAACAGCTTTTTAGCTTCAGCTGTGCTTGATGCAAACAGTCAATCAGCAGCAGGCCGCTTGCCTCAGTTCACCGTAACACTAGCTGCATGTCATCATCGCTGCACTGATGCAAAGCTGAACTAGAGATCTTGGCTGGAGTTGGGTCGTGGAATGAACTGTGTCCTCAAATGCACTCTTATCGAGGCAGAAGTGAAAACAGAGGTGGGGAGGATGAAGACAGAGCTCTATTACATGTCAGCCTCTATTAGATGCACTATCCTCTTAATCTTCCTCTTATCTGTGACTGCTTTCTGTGAGGAAGAGGAGCACTGCATAAAAAAAGCATGCATTTCTTCAGAAGTGCTTTCATTAACATAATGGATTCCTCAAATGAATACACACAGCAGTGTGTTAAGAATTTATATATTTTATTTATTATTATCCTAAATGCTGTTTAAACCTACAAATAAACTCAGTTTGACCTGCACATTCAAATCAGCTGTGCAAGGATTTCCTGCGTGCCATTCGAAGAGAAAAGATTTGCAAGGAGGATCCGGAATTCCGTTGAAGATAAAAACATAACTGCAGCGAATAGAAACAAGAATGAACAAATGCACTGATCATTACTGACTGATCTCATGGTGAATTCACACCGGACGTGATTCGCATGGCAGGGGCATCAAGTTTTAATGTCAAGTTAATGAAAAGACTAGATCTGAAGTCTTGCTGTGGGATTTGGACATCAGGGATCGTGCAGCGAGGTTGACCCGGTGTGTCAAACAATCAGGGATTCAGCTTTGGCCATGTGTTTTTTTTCAGTAGCTTGATCAAAGGGTATAATAAATCCAGTATGGCTGCTCAATGTGAGGATCTTCATCCTGAACCTCCATCCGTTTCCTTAACTCGCTGGGGTTGACTGTCCCGGTTACTGTTGGGTGAAGGCGGTATACACCCAAGCCCGCTACGCTAGCGAGTCGCCCAGAGGACAGCGCAGCGAGCTACGCCGCCCAGAGTCTGGTAGAGTTAGTGAGCACCACCAGAGCTCGCTATGTTGTCCACCTGGCTAGTGTAGTGGGCGCCATCACTCCAGCTCTTTGGGCTTTGTGACAGGCCGGCATACTGTAGGGTGTATCCCACCTTCGCCCAACAATAACCGGTACAGTCTCCGGCCGCGCCGCCCCCAACTCTCAAATTAAGTGTCAAGACCTCAGATCACGTCGGTATCGCGACCAGTGTGAATGCAATCTAGGCCACCTAGTTGTTAATAAAACGAGGAGTGTGAGGAGGCCTTATCTCAGAGCTGCTTGGGCTGCTTCAACAATCTATGAGAAATCGTACTTGGCGTCTGACTGACTTAAACTGTCTCATGTATTCAGGAATAACCCTGACAAAACCATGACAAAAAAAGCTACATTTAACTTAAATGATGAAAAACTGATGACATTGCAGCTCGTCATTTTTTTTTTTATGTTTCTGCAAACTCCCAACCTGTATTCTTTCATTGTTTCAAGGTTTAGATAGATGCCATGCAGTATATCCATTCCTGTTTTTTACTGGAATTTTCTAATAGCAGCAAAAATGTCTTGCAAATGGTTAATGTCCGCCTGCCTTACACAATGGAATAGGTGGTGAATGAAGAAATAATGGGAGATTTGCACAGAAAACTTGGGCTTGAGTCCAGAGCGAAACAATTGCTTACTCTGTTTTGCCCTTTGGTTTTGTTTGGTCACCAAATGTATTTAGTTAGAAAACATGGAGGCAGTTCGGACTCTTTGGGATAGAAGTCAATGAGTCTCCAGAAACATGAAAGTCTTGTTTTTGGAACTTTATATTTCTATTTGCCACTTTATACCAACATTTTTTGAATACCATAAGAATTTGAACTTCATCTTTGTAAAGTGTATGAAATAATTTACTATTGGTTATCAATTTTCAAATGTGATACAGGCCTACGACTTTGGATTATGTTTTACAAAATATTGTTTACTAATTTAAGTTTTTCTTTTCACTTTCTGTGGATAAATGGTGCTCATTTTGTATTTTGTTTAAAACCAAAGTTTCACTGTCCTCAGTGGAACTAATATGCTAATATTAGCATGTTTGTCTGTTAATATTAGCATGTTTATCAACTAATATAAGAAGATGCTAATATGAGAATATTAGCATGCTTGTCTGATCAGCTAGTTTTGCAGAGAAAATGATTGTGTTAGCCTGGGGCGGTTCTCAACTTGTGATGTAAGCATGTGATGATCCGGTCGTTTTCGTGGGTATGGGAGGGGCTGCTGTTGAGAGCGCAGGTTTTTAGAGGAGTACTCAGAAATGCCATGAATGGATCAAAATACCGCTTTGGGTTCTTTTTAGTGAGGAATAAACAATATAAAACATTTTAAAAGCTCAAAAAGTTGCTTTTTCATGCTATGTCCCCTTTAATATTAGCATGTTTCTCTATTGAGACAATAATGTGCTAATATGCTAATATTGGCATGTTTCTGTACTAAAATAAGAACAAAAATGTATCTATGTAACAGTTAGCTCATGTCTCCATGGATTTTTTATTTTTGCAATGATCACTTAATTTTCAAGCACTAACCAGCCTGGAGGCCTTACAGCCACAGTGTGTCTTCCTCATTTGTCACAGTGTCACTGCTGTCAGACAGACAAAGAGACGCTTGAGTCTTCGTTTTATCTGCAACAATAACCATCTGTCGCTCATGAGTCAGTCTGGTCTTTGGTTTTCTCTGGAAGGAGACAGCTCCGCTGCTGTTGTTTGTAATTACAACGGTGTTCAGATGAACTCCTGACCTCTAAGTGTCACTGAACTTTTTGTGTCTCTGGTTCAGGCGAAGAGCCCTCTCTCCAGATCTCTGAAAACGTGACGGTGGTCCTGGGGGAGGACGTGTACCTGAGCTGTGAGTATCTGGGCAAGAGTCAGATCCAGAGCGCTGCATGGAAACGGCAGACCAACGAGAGCAATTTTGAGGGACTGGTGGGATTTTCGAACAGGAGTCTGTTCAACAACTTCTCCAACCCTGACTCAATCACCAACTTGACGGTTCAGGTGAAGGTTTCCAGTGTGGAAGCAGAGGGGGAGTACATCTGCGAGTTCAAATCAGAAGAGGAGTTTTTCTTTAAGAGTGTTTTTATCACTGTATTAGGTGAGTCTCATATATAAAAGTTCTTTATAAACTGTCTTCAATGAAGAAAAGATGAATTGAATGCGTTGATTAACTAGATGCCGACCACGTGTAGGAGAAGCTTCTGTCAAGATTTTAACTACATTGCTGGATGCATTGACTGTTTAACTCATTTAGGATACTTTGAAGACACTGATAATGTGAGAGATCAGCTTTATTTATTTTATCTATGTCTGGGTTCATGAGATCATTCAGTCTTTTAAATTAAAACAAGAAAAACATGACAAAGTCCGAAAGGAAAACAATAAGATTCTCCTCCAAGTTTACTTTGGATGGCGCTTCTTCTTCTTTTACTGTCAGTAGCAAGTAATACACAGCCTACAGTGCCCTCTAGTGCTTGTCAGTGGGAAAATAATGAATATATGAGGCCAGTCATGTATTTAAAAAATTATAAATAAGTTGCTCATGAGTATGAGTTGCACCCCTGGCCAAACTATGCAAAATAACCCAACTCATTTTTTGAGAAGTAATGCACATTTTGCTTATTTGCTTCCAGGTCGGCCTGATGTTCAAATCCTGGTGAGCGAGGAGCTCATAAACAACACATCCTACCAGTCTGTGACGTGCTTTGCAGATGGAGGAAGGCCCCCACCTCAGATCAGCTGGTTGGTTGGCAGCCTTCCTCCCTCTGGGTACCCCTTCACTGTCAATGTGAGCCAATCTCTTTCCTCAAACGGCCTCTATAACCTGAGCAGCGTCCTCCGCTTCCCCACCCACCTTCAGAACGAAGACAACGTCACATGTGTGATCCAACACCCGGCCCTCCCTCACCCAAAACTCGCCACAGTGAGGGTCGAAACCTACGGTGAGTGCACTTTTGGGGGGAGCATGTTTCAGGCTCGCTGAGGAGGCCGTTAGCGGGTGTTGCTTCAGCGGCGAGAGGTTTGCAATGAAGCATCATGACTCAGCAGCTTGTGACGCTATAACTTTCTTCTGCATTTCCTTCTCACTCTGCTCCACATGCACTCTGACAGAACATAAATCACACTGCACAATGCTGCGCATTCATGTGGGAATGCAGTCTTTCTGCAAAGCCCAGTAAAAAGAGCGAGAAAAAGCAACAATGACCCAGTGACTGCAAAGAAGATGCAGTTTACACGTCTGGTGCTGATGTTCAACAATGTAGTGATATTTAAATGTAAAAAATCTACCCAAGTACATCCAGTAACCTGTCAGCAATCACTATTTTTTCAATCTCAGCATAAAGTGCAACTAAACACTAAACACTGTGAACTGACAGAGTAGGTCAAATCAAACATAAATTTTGGGGATGAGTTATAAACAAAAGTTAACTTTGAGAGATTTCGTTCTGAACAGTTAAACATCCTTCAGAGTCAGTTTTTGTTAATTACATATTTGCAGAATTTATAAACAAAATATGATAAAATAAGTGGCTTTTATGAAGAAGAGATCAAAACTTAATTAATAAACTAAACCTTTGATAACACGAAGATATGTAATAAAAAAAAAAAAATCTAAACAGGCATTTAAAAGTCTATATTTCTCATTCCATGCAGTATGAACCTGAAACAAACAAACAAACAAAAAAAAAAAATCACAGAAATACAAAGATGGCTCACACAGACGGATGGGAAGAATCTCAGGACTGATAAGGAAATTATCTGAATTTCCTTATTGCATTACATAGAAATCCTGCTTTTCTAATTACTTTTACTATTATAAAGTAGGTCTGCAAATTAAATTTCAAATTTATTGTCATCACCTGTGCAAAGGATGGTGTATATTGCAATAAATGGTTACCTTAAATGTTTGCACACATGTTAAAACAACCATACGGCATCTTCAAGTATTTAACAAATTGAATTGAGCCCTTTACGTATTTTACCAATCAGATGGTACCATCCTCATATACAGAGGATCATTTTAAGTATAATTTTAATTTATGTTGATTTTTATTTAAATAAAACTGCTCCAGTGGACTGGAAATAATGTATTAGTTGTTTTCTTTTTATTCATGCTAGTTATATGGTCATATTGTGAGTTTTCCTCATATCGTGCAGATGATCAAAAATGTGAAATGTGTAAAAAGAAACTACTAAAGCTTTTAAAAGAGCATCATTTTGAACACAGTCTTCAGAATATCTCGCTGGATTCAAGCCACCTGAACCTTACCAGCCTATTTAATGTTTTGTGACTTATAAAGGTTCAGAAGGTGCAAAAAACTATTTTAAAGAGACGCAATGCAGTCCTACTTTTCCAGCTGGGGCTTTCAAGATCAGTTTTTTTTTTTTTTTTGATATATTTTATTTCCAACATTTGTAAAAACAACAAAAGTAGTCATAAAAGTTACAGCTAAAAGCTGTGGCTTGTAAACTTTATTACCTGTGATCAGTGGTTGGCTAAGCTAAACATCAGCCTGTAGAACAACCTGATGTGTGTTCGTTCGTGGATAGCATAAAAGACAATTATTGCTTTAAAATGGAAAAGGAGACAATTGATAAATGAATCACTTTGTTTAATAACATGCTGTTGAACACAAAGTGCTTGACATGAAAGACATACACTATGTTACCAAAAGTATTGGCTCATCTGCCTTGACCCATACGGTATGAACTTCAATGCCATCCCATTCCTAACCCATAAAGTTCAATATGATGTCGGTCCATCTTTTGCAGCTATTACAGGTTCAAATCTTCTGGGAAGGCTGTCCACAAGGTTGAGGAGTGTGTTTAGGAATTTTGGACCATTTTTTCTAAAAGTGCATTGGTCTGGTCACACATTGATGTTAGTGGAGAAGGCCTGGCTTGTCTTCACTGTAAATCATCCCAAAAGTGTTCTGTGGGGTTCAGATCAGGACTCTGTGCAGGTCAATCCAGTTCCTCCACACTCTGTCCTCCATGTCTTTATGGACCTTGCTTTGTTCTCTGGTGTACAGTCATGTTGGAAGAGGAGGGGTCCGCTCCAAACTGTTCCCACATGATTGGGTGAATCTAATTGGACAGAATCTTTTGGTATCCTGCAGCATTCAATGTTTCTTTCACTGGAACTAAGGGGACTGACAAACAAGCCCACACCATCATTCTTCCTCCACCAAATGTCACACTCGGCACAATGCAGTCTGAAATGTCCCGTTCTCCAGCAACCTCCAAACTTAGACTGTTCCATCAGATTTCCAGAGGGAAAAGCGTGATTCTCCACTCCAAAGAAGGCGTCTCCACTGCTCTCGAGTCCAGTGACGGCGTGCTTTACATCACTGCATCTTTGCATTGCACTTGGTGATGTGTGGTTTGGATGCAGCTGCTCCGCCATGGAAATCCATTCCATGAAGTTCTCTGCATACTGTACTCGGGCTAATCTCAAGGTCACATGATGGTTGGAGCTCTGTAGCAATTGACTGTGCAGAAAGCCAGCAACCTCTTTGCACTATGTGCTTCAGCATCTGCTGACTCCTCTCCGTCAGTTTACGTGGCCCAACACTTGGTGGCCGAGTTGCTGTTGCTCCCAAACTCATCCATCTTATTATGATAGAGCTGACAGTGGACTGTGGAATATTTAGGACATTCCAGGACTGGATTTGTTGCACAGGTTGCATCCTATGACGGTTAAACACTGGAATTTACTGAGCTCCTGAGAGCGAAACATTCTTTCAAAAATGTTTGCAAAAACAGTCTGCATGCCTGAGTGATTGATTTTACTCACTTGTGGCCAGGACAACTGATTAGGACACCTGATTCTGATCATGTGGATGGGTGAGCCAATACTTTTGGTAAAGAAGTGTGTAAACATACCATAGATTAAAACAATAAAAGTTATAAAACACAATAGATTAAAAGCATCAACAGTAAAAGAAGAACATAGAATGGAAGGGAGATAGGAAGGGTTGAAGATATACAAATGATAAACCACAAAAGACATGAAATGCTTAAAAGCCATGTAAGCAAATACATGGCTTTCAATATACACAGTCTTCACAAACTGGAGGTGTTAACATGACATTTTAAACAATTAAATGATTAAATCTTAAATAATATTAAGGGTTTTTGCTCATTTGGTCTCTTCTGCTATTGCAGGTTTCTGTATCTTTGATGTGTTTCATGGCAGACTCTGATCTCTACTGGGTTCCGGTGTTGGAGCTTGAGGTTCTCCCGGCTTTGGTCGGGTAGCAGCTGGGCCAGACATCTGCTCCCAGCTGCAGCTCAGCCAACAGATGGGACAGGTGATAAGCCTGAGCCTTCAGTCTTCAAAAACCCAGCAGACGTCACTTTTGCTTTGGGTTTCACTAACATGAAACTCATCTGGAGGAGGCTTCCTTTGTGAAAAAAAAAGAAAAAAAATCCCCCTGAACACTTCCTTGCTATCTGACTTTTTAATTTGCTGGAAAAAACATTTGGGGCTTGTGAAAGTATGACTCGTCTTGCATTTCTTCCTGCTTCTCAGAGAGGCCAAATGTGACTATTAAAGCAGAGATGGTGCAGGAAAGAGGAAGGGATTTCTGGGTGGTCTCCTGCATTTCATCCGGAGGGAGACCCGACACTGATATCTCTTTGGCTCTGAACATAACCGAGGGCTTACAAGCAAAAAAGGACTCGGATGTGCAAAGTCTCTCGGTCCATCTCCCTGCAGCTGAGTATGACGGTCGCAGCCTCACCTGCATGTTCACTCACCCCAAATTCACACACATGGAGGAAAGAAGCATCACACTACCCGCTTTTTGTGAGTGTTTCTCATGAAAAATGTTGGCCATCCAGAAGTGAAACAGAAGCAAAAAAAAGGTTTTGCTTTATCTACAGATTTGCACAAAGTGGGAACCGCCGGCAGTAACTTTCAAGATGCTGAGTGTTTGGAGCTGCAGGAAGGAGAGACTGATGCTATCAGCCTGCGAATCACGAGCAATGTGCCACGTTACAGCCTAATCTGCACAAAGTAAGAAACATTTGGTGATAGAGCAACTCGGCAGCAATTCTAAATGTTGTGAGGATCAAACTCTTCAAGTTATGACTCACACTCGCAATTTGGCTTGCTGGGCAGAAATCCATGAAAAGCAAAAAGAGGGGGACTGAAAATAGGAAAAAAAATGTAATTTTAAGAGAAAACTCACTAGAAAATAGTAGAATTATCCATGCAGCAAGTCATTTTTACCTCTTATAGTAATATATCAAAATCTAGACACAATGAGTTTGACACAAACATTCAAAATGGGAAAAATAATCAAAAAAAAATATCACTTTTAGATCAAATTTCTTAACCCATAAGAACCCAGTATTTTTCCTTGAAAATCAAATTATATGAAATATAAGTGGACCTTTTCTGAGGTTTTTCTGTGACACCGATGTCACCATGGGTTCTTATTCATTAAAATCGATACAGCCTTAATTGATCACATTACATACCTCTAGATTATCTAACCTGTACAGTACATTCTACACCTGATAACTTAGCTAAAATGTGAAAACTGTTTTTGGACCATGTCAGTGTTTATGTTTTTGCTATTCTTTATAGAGGCTTCTTATAAAATGTAATAGTCAATTGCGAATTAAAAAAGACCTTATTGTTATTCGATGATTAATAAATTAACTAATAGAGGGTTTTTTTCTTTTATGTTTTTTGTTTGTTTAATTTAGTTTAGTTTGTTTCATTGCTCTGTTTGTTTATGTGCATATGTATGTTTTGTTGTCTTTTTATACAAAAAAATATTCATTATGTTAAGCTTTTTATTTGCTAAGTCGTAGCAAATGGTTTGTGTTTTTTGAGTTTTTATGTATTTAATTGTAGTTTATTTTGATTACAGCGACAAAAACTAGTGTAATATGTAGAAATGACTCAATTAATGTGAACAACACAAGAATACCATCTGATGGCCAATTTCAATAAGTCCTCATAAAATCTAAAACTACCACTTATTTTTAGAACATAAATCTATTTTTTTCTAAAACGATGACAAGAAATGCCACTATAATTTGTCAACATGTGTTTCACTTTCAAGCAATATCATTAAATTAGAAACAAAAATTACAATAAAGTTTGAGGGCCTGATTTTTAAACCTTAAATCAGCTTTATCTATTGTCAGCATTATAGACTTAGTGTCTATCATTTACGTAAGAGCAATCTTTTTAGATCCTAGCTCTTAGGAAGACTAAAAAGTCTTAATTGTGCTGATTTTGAGAAAAGCTTGGAAAGATTTTGGACAGAGGTTTCCAAATCCAGGCCTCGAGGGCCAGTTTCCTACATGTTTTCCACCAACTCGCCATTGAAGCTCCTTATCGGCCAAACACACCTGATCCAGGTAATCAGCTGCGGATGAGTCATGGGCTATGTCCAAATTCCCTCCCTACCAACTACATAGTGCACTATATAGTGCATTTTGTGGTGCTGTCTGAATGTACAATTCCAAAATCGAATGTCCTAGATATTTCCCAGAAGTCTTTGCAAAAAACTAGCGTGAATCGATGCTCACTATATTAGCAAATATAGACTACAATTCGAACAATTTTTGCAAAAAAAAAAGGGTGTTTAAATCAATTTTTTTAATAAACTATGAATGTTTTATCATCAGAACACAGAGGAGTCACAGATAGATGCCGTGAAATGTTCGTATTGATTTGATTTTTTACTTTGTGAAATTGGTGACATCATATCCGTCATTTGGAAAAAGAAAAGAAAAGTCTTGAACAAAGTTTTCCAATTGCTTTTAAAATCCAGGGTACTATATAGCTCTGCACTATATAGTTTTTTAGTAGTTTGGGATTAGGATGGGAATTCAGACAGTCTGGAAAACCATAATTTTTCCCCAGTAGTGTTATCTATAGTATTAACAAGTTTATGCCACACCTTATTCTTCCCAACTACCTTTTTGTGCACATTTTTATTCCTTTTTTGTATATGAATTTCAGAGCATTACTTTGGCAGAAAAAGTGTCTTGTGCTTTTGTGCAAAAAGCTGCACATCCTGTATAGGATGTGGTGGTAAGTTTGGTGGCACATAGCCACCAAAGAGACAGACAGAAGGAGCCAGATATACATCTTTATTCAATTTTTTTTTCATCTTTTTATGACAAAATCTGAAAAAAAAAATCAGATCTTCAACTGCATTGCTACAGCGTGAATATTTTTTTTATTTTTGGTGTTAAAGTGCAGAAGAGAAAAAAAATCAAGAATGAATACTTAAAGACGTATGTTTGTATTGTGATGTTTTTAGTTTGGATAACCATCAAAAAAGAGACATAATTCATCTTTTGTGCATTTGCCTTGCAGAGATGATGGACCCCTCCCTGACAACGTGGAGCTCATTGGCCAAAACCTCACATTCTTGTCTGGAGTGAAGCATCAGCACGCCGGTCTGTATGAGTGTCGCTTCTCTTATCACCATCTCAACGCAGCTCTGAGGTTTAATGTCACAGTCAAGCCTCGGCCTCTGCAGCCTGGTAGGAGAATTTATCACAGGGGGGGGATTTTTATTTTGAAATGGTTTCATTGTAGAACGTTAATGTGGAACCTTCTCTCATTCTTCTCAGTTCCACCCACAATCTCGGTTGGTTTGCACCGTGAAGATGGATGCTGGGTGATTGAGTGTGTGGCGGCGGAAGCTGTTCCGGCGGCCAGCGTCTCCTGGCTTGTATCACAAAGTGTTTCTGAGGAGTTCTGGGTCAATTCCACCTCTTATAATGGAAGCCGCACTGTTAGAGGAGTTTTCCTCGTCCCTGTCTGCTCGCCGTGGGAGCTCACTGCAAAGTGTGTGATTCATCATCCGGCGTTTGAGCGCCCGGAGAACAGGAGCGTAACACTCCCTCTTTGTGGTATGGATTACAAATCGCTTCAATTTGTTGATCGTTTTTCTGCAGTTCAACTTCTGTTTTCACATCACAGCTCGCCCAAACGTCACCGTCAATACCAGCATGGAGTGGAAAGACGGTCGCAAGTACACCAAGGTGTGCTGCTCTGTGATCAGTGTCTCCTCTGCTGCTGAAATCCTCTGGCTCTCAGAAGACGGCAGCAACATCACTGATGTCGTGCAGACTGAGCTCCTGGCTGAGGGTCTGGTATCGGCCTGGAGTTCTGTGGACCTCCCTTCTTCTCAGTTTTCTGGTCAGAACCTGACTTGTGTAGTGAAACACGCAAGCCTGGAGACACCTGCAGAAAGAACGATCCACATTCCTGAGCACAGTACGTTTGCTCTATCGCAGAAACGTTTGACATAAACCACATCGCACAGATGTTCACATCCTTCCCTCTCCCATTCCAGAACCCCCTCTGTTGAGTGTAACTGTAGTGAGAGACCCTCATCTCTGGCAGGCAGTGTGTGTCTGTGAAGGGGAGTGCATCAGGACAAACCTTCATTGGGTTCTCCCCAAAAGGGCAAGGACTGAACCCCCCCCACTGGCTGAATTTGAAGATAATGTAATGAAAGCCACGCTGACTTATCAGTTTCCTCTGGCCCTGTTGGAGGGGCAGAACCTGACCTGTGTGTACCAGTTTGACCACAGGGTGACGGAGAACCGGACCGTCCAGATCCCCAAATACTGTAAGTTCTGTTGAGATTCTGGAGGTCAAAACTGAACTTCCCCATTGATTCTTGAGAATGTTTCTCATTCAAATGGAGGACTTAAACTTTTAATATCAAGTAGGGGTGAGCGATACTGGGAATTTGTGTATTGATGTGATACCAAGTAACCGGCTAGTATTGCTTATATTGATACAGATACTTTTTTCTTGAAATGTTTGATTAAAGACAAATTTTGGAAATAAATGTGTTTTTATGTTGATTAAGTGTAAAACACAGTGTTTATTAGCTAAATACAGATATCTGTACTGAGCATACATCAAACATATGTGTGCTGATAATGAATTATACCATTATAGAAAGAAGAAAACAGTAAATAGTGCAAAATTTAAAAAAATGTAAGTATAAAAGTACCACAAACAAAGATTTAAATTAAAGAAATGCAGTAATAAATATCAAAGTCACTAGAGAAAAAAGTAAACAAGAGCAACACTGCTAAATATAAAAAATATAAACACAATAACAAAAAAATCCTGTTTTTGTATGGAAATATGTGAATAATTAATCAAGCTGCTCTCAAATGAAGCAAGAAAAAGAGGGTCATGGTGTGCTTTGTTTACACAAACAATGTTGCCAGATTGGGCAGTTTCCTGCACAAATTGGGCAAGTTTTTACTCAAATTGGGCTTCTTTTTGCCCAATCTTGCAACACTACAGACAGATACACGCTGCGCTTGCATGAACTCGCTAAGTAAAGCTATCTACCGTACATATTAAAGAAACACTGCAACAAAAGTATCAAAAGTGTCAATCTCATCATGCTAGTATCAATACTTCACCTTGGTATCAATACTATCAATACTCAGATCGATACGCCCACTCTTATGGTATCCAGTTGTTTTCAGAAATTAAAAAAACTATTTGTTTAAATCTGCACTAACTACTGCAGATATCTTTAAGACTTTTGTATGATTTTCCTGCAGATATCACCTCTGTGAGGATCCTGAACCGTTCATCTCTCCTGCGCGGCCACCATAATGATCACAGTGTTGTATACGGCCTGACAGTCCAAAAGAATCATCTCCGCCAGAGAATACTGCTGGATGTGGAAGGCAACGTGCCAGAATACAACCTTCACTGTCAAAGGTTGTGTAACTTTATTAACAACAACAAAGGCTTCAGTAGAAAAAAAGTTCTGATCAGTCTTTTTTGCTCCAAATGTAATCTCTTTGAGATTTGGCCTTTAGAAGTCTCTTAACTTGTTTAGTAAAATTGAAAAATAAATAATGTTCCCTCAATATTTTGTCTATTTTTCTTTTTGTCACGCTAAGCTAATCAGTTGACCCATTTAGTTAAAGTCCCACTCCAACTGATTTTTTTTATCTGTATTTTTTTCATTGTGAAATCTTCCACTGGTCTTTTAGTTGTGTTATTGCAGGTTTTGGCTAAAATTGTGTCATTTTTTTAGAACTTTTGCAGCACAGTAGTAGTTCATTCGAAATCCCCCCTCTGGATTGTGGGCGGGACTGTTGCACAAAAGTAACCCTATGCTGATATCCCACCATACCTTTGTTTACATGCTCTCCCGCTAGTTTATGAACACTCACAACCTCAAGAATAAAGAATTGCTCAGAAAAAAAGCTGAATGTTCCTTATATATGTGAGAAGAATGCTAAAAACTTATATTAAAAACAAAAAAAAGCAAAACATTTTTGGGAGAGGGTCCTTAACTTATTTTTACTAAACTGAAGGAAGTCTCTGTTGAACCTAAAACTGAATCCATTGCGCTTCAGGAGTGACGGCTCAGCAGTTGACGTGGACGAGTCTGCGATGATCCTCCAGGATGAAGGTCTGTACACCTGCTGGGCGTCTTTCTACCACCACAAAGCCTCAGTGACCTTTCAAGTGGAAATCATGGATGAAGGCGAACAGTTCAGTGAGTGACACGTTAAAAAGTTCTGATGGATTTGTTGTGTTTGACTGAAACCTCTGACTTCCCCGTCTGTGTTTCAGTGCAGATAATAGTTATCTGCATCTCTTCAGTCACAGCCGTCCTCCTCATCAGCGGCGTCGTTCTCCTGGTGTTCTGGTGAGTTCTACAGGTGTGAGTTCAGCAGGTGATGTGCTGACGGATGCTCTGCCAATGCAACACGATAGCAGACAAACAGGAAGTGTGGATCGTTAAACCCACTCGCCAGCCAACCTCTGTCACCCCGGTGTCTATTCACAAACAGGAAGTAGTCAGGTGCCTCTGCCACCGCAGCACTGTCGGTTCTCAGGTGGATCCTCTCTGCTGACAACAGATTTATTTTCCACCTTTCAAGTCTGGCTTTGAGCAGCTTTTCAACAGCATTATCGTCAACGCCACCTCCAAAGATCTGTGGTCGAAAAGTTCAGATTGACTCTGAAGATGTTTGGACAATGAAACCTGAGCTGCCGTTCATCAGTTGCTCTTGGAAAACATTCAGTCTATTACATTTTTGCAGCCACTAGAGGACATTTATGAAGTCACGCAGCAAAACTTTCGACATTTTAACCCTAAATCTAACTGCAGATTAGTTCTCAGCTTATTGTTGGTCATTTATATTGGTAAATGTGAACAAATAATGCCTGACCTGAAGCCCTTTGCTTACTCAGCTGGTTGCTTTCTCTGACGTGTGCCATTGAAAAGAGATAATGGTTTGCTGAATCACAGCAGTGAAAAGGCCCCATCAGGCTACTTTTGGAAGGTCGCTGTAAATAACTAGAAAACACGATTCCCTTGGAGGAAATCTATTTTGGGATGAACCGCCTTGCAGTTCTGCAAATATGTGACAGCAGTAGGTCAGCACTGAGTTTGTTACTGAAGTCATAACATACAAGCAAGATACTATTCAAAGATCAATTCTGGGAAGTCAGATCACCACTGCTGTTTTTTATTTTTATTTTTGTAACATGCTGTTTTTCCTTAATATAGTGTTCAAATAAGTGCAAGTAAATGATTGTGTCACACTGCCCTCTAGTGGAAATAAATCAAATGTGCAATTTCAATATTCTGACCAGAATATTTTTTTTTTTAATTTTATTTCAGCAAAAAAGACAAGAGGACAAAATACAAGGTATATTTAATCTGTTGACTTACACATTTAAAATATAATATTAAAAACTTTGTTTCCTTGATGTTTTATTTTGTGTTTTTCTCTGTAATTTCAGGAGCAGGAGTCAGTTTCAGCGCTGTCTTCTCTGATGCAGGAGTCTGGCTCTCCTGAGGTGAAGAAGCCAGCAGAAGCAGCAGAGAACAAGGGGATTGCTCAGCTGGACAATTACGCCATAGTTTTAGATGTCAAGAGCGCACTGTAAAGGATAACTTGACATCATGTAAAAACTAGATATAAACTTTTACTGTGACTGTGGTACAGTTTATATTTTGGGATTTTTATGCGAATGTAGGAGCTGAAGAAAACTATGCACTGAACTTTTGAAGATTGTAATGACTGGAATTGTATTGTTTTTACTTTTTATGCATATATTTTGTACATAAATCATTAAACTTCACATTTCTATTTTATTTTATTTTTTTTTTAGGTGTAACACTATTCTGTATTTAAGAACCACAACACTATTACTACCATCATATTTAAGTACATGCAGCTGCACTGTACTGCAGTATTTCCGAACTTCCCTGACTGTCCACGAGATGGCAGCATTGTGCCAACATCCTTCTAAAGTCCAGGAAAAGTGGATCATCTTTCACATCCATGGATCCTTGTATCTCTATGAATATAATATAAACATATGGAAAGACAGAGTAAAATAAAATTTATGGTCCACCCACCTGTCAATCAAAAAATATTCCTTATAATGCAGAAACTTGAGCTCTAATAGAATAAATCAGAAGAGTTGCATGCAGAATAATATTACTAATTAAACCGGTTCAGTTCTTTATTACGGTTTGGATGAGCTGCACCAAATTATATTTGTAAATGTTGCTGCGTGTAGCTTATTGTTGTGGGTATGTTGAATAGAGATAAAACTGTTCAACTTCTGACTTCATGGATCGTTCGAATAAGAAGTTTTCCTCAGTTTACTTTTTTTAATCTTTTGATGGTAAATATTTTGTCTCCTTTGGGCATAGTTTCCTTTTTTCAGTTTTTTAATGAGATATGTGTCCATTCTTATCTCTGAGAGGCTTGAATTGTTTTCAGAGACTTGATTACAGGAGGAGTATGGACTTTGTTCCACTGAAATATATCACATTAATAAGAGCACCTCTTCTATTCTGAGGCATTATTGAGCTCAGCATGGCAGTGAAGAATATGCAGATTCTCATACGAGTACCCGAGGTATGATGTCATTCTCACAAAAATGTTCAAATCTCTGCAACTCAGTAACTGTAATACTATTAGTAAAAATGATAGATTCTGACAAGCTTAAAATCAAATATTTCAGCATCTTGATGTGGCACACCTGTGAGGTGGAATGGATTATGCAGCATGAAAAGTGCTCACTGTCTGTTTTAGACAGATTTCCAGAATTTGAGAAAAAAAATATTATTTTATGTATGTAATTAATGTTTCAGATTTTTGAGTTAATCTCATAACAAATGGGAGCAAAAATAATTGTTGCCTTTCTATCCTTGTTCAGTTTTTATGTCCCACTATCGTTGTTTGTCCATAAGAAGACACCATTGTGACATTAGTTTGGAAGCCTAAGAGGAGTGGATCATCTTTAACACTGGGTTCTTGTTTCATCTGTAATGTTGAATAGAGTTTTCTCCACCAAACCCAACAATATTTAGAAAATAGTAAAGCTAATGGACAGAGTAAAGAGAAATGTATGGTCCAGCTTCCTACAAATCAGAGAAACACGCTCTTTGTGTATGAATTTGAGCTTTGTGAGAAGAAAACAAATTAAAAGAAATAAATTGTCTTCTCATTAATAGAAAATACAAAAATGGCAAAAAAACGAATGAATTCATCTTCAGATTAAATTTATGTCAAGTCCAGATTCACACGGAAACATCAGGAAGAAAGTAAGAAAAAAAGAGAAGTACCACTCTTACAAGAGCAAACTCATTAATATTACCAATGTGTACACATTTTGTGCTCAGAAAAAGATGAACAAATACATGTTTAAATATATTAATCTATTTCAAGATTGAAATCTGGAATTTTTTTCATCTTTTCCACTTATATTTTTGTTCGCTATAAAGGATTTTACAAATATTGATTTCAACTTTTGTACGTCTGGAAATCTCTACAGTGACTGAATAGTCAGTACGATGTCTTTTTCTGTCATCCAGGGCAAAAGTTAAAATCCACCATCACCCTGTTTAACATTTTAAGAGCAGTTTCAGAATTTAATGTTAATCAGAAATCTTCTCAATGTATTGAACAGAAACTACAATAGCCTGGTAATGATTTTATTGCTAATTAGCTCTAAAAAGTATAATTTTACTTTTCCTCCTGGAAAACATCTGCAGCATTGTCCTGTTGAGAAACAGAGACACTCCCAGACAACTCAGTCACTGTGTCTGCCAGCTTTAACATCTGCAAAAAGCTGATGCAGATCAACAACCTGAACACTCTCCCACCTTTTTTACTTCCAATCAATTTGAAGCTTTGCCAAAAATCAAATTTTGAACTGGTCAAAATGATCAGGGGTGAATCTCTAAAGATGAAGAAAAACTACAGTAAATTCAGAATAAGAACCAATGACCACGAGGACATTCCTGTTGAATTTTATTTTCTCAAAATGACTATTTAATTTGTCATATACATCTTTAACACATTAAATCAACACAGATGCAAATCCCTGACTGGAGGAAAGTATCTGTACATTAAAAATATTGTATTAAATGAAATTGAAACATTTGCTGCAAATGTAAACAGCATTAAAACATTCATGACATTATCTAAAAAACATTACATAATGTTCTAAAATGTATTGTGTATTTGTAATGGAGTATTTCAATTGGTTCACAAAGTACATGGACTTCTGTAAAAGATGATACGGACCAAATGTGTAACGTTTTGATTGTAATGACTGAAGTAAGAACAAATGCCTGCTTTTATTTGGTTTCAGGCATTTTTTGCAGGGAAAATACCAAAATGAGGTGTGTCTTTCTTACCATTTTGTTCTGAATTTTTTTCTTTACAATCTGAACACCAATGCTAATTGAAAAAAACAAAACACACAACATCTTGTGATCTCATCTTTTCTTATAGACACAAGGCTTCAGCTGTATTCCAAACTTCTTGACGTTCTTTGGAGCATTTCCGGTTTTTATGAACTCAAATGAGTGGAAATGAGTGTTTTCAACATCCTAAAGAAAAGGGAAGAAAGAGTAGTCAGAGGTTTCCTGCACATGGTACAGATTTTAAAAAGGGAAAACAGCAATGTGAGCCAAACAATTCATTTACATCATTATATTTGCCTCACCTTGGACACCATCTTGAATCCCAGACTTGAGAGCGCAGTGATGAAGTTCCTCACATTTTCAAACCTACTTGCCACCTCTGCGACTTTAAGGACCCCCCTGCAGCAAATACACAAACCCACGTATAAATACACACTCTCATGCAACTCCAACATGAATAAACTACACACTTTACCCATTTTTTAGGACTCTATTGGCCTCTGCTAAGAAGTCCGCCAAGTTGGTTCCCATGAGAGACAGACAAAACACGGCGATGTCCACAGAGGCGTCTCTAAGAGGAACCTGCACAGGTCGACTGTTTTTAGAGAAGCCATGAACGGTACAGACAGGACAGGCAGAGACACTCACCTTAGACATGTCACAAACTGTCACCAGCTCACAGGTAGCTGCCAGGTCGAAGCTGTGCACTTTGTTCTTCACGCTGCGGGCTATTTTACAGTCGCCACATCCAAAGTCTGCAACCACCAGAGAGGGGGGTCTGCGGGAACGAGGAGGAAAGCCTGACTAAACTGAATCAATAATAAGCTTTAAACAACAAAATGTTGGGATTGTTATATTTAAAAACAAACAAACAAAAGAAGAGCTCAGCAGGCTTAATTTGTGAATGGGAATCCCCAACCACCATCACACCACCTCTGTGTATAAAAAAAATAAAAGAATACTATGAAGTTACATTTGTTGCTAAAGTTTTGTGAGACGGCAAGAAGATTTTGTTCATGTAGTAAAAAAATTGTCTGTAACATGACATTTAACACACAAACAAAGCATTTTTACGGATGGGTAATTTTTTTCTACAGTTACAAAACCTTTTTACAGATGCACAAATTTATTATTGCAAGTACAAAATATTTTACGGACGCACAAAACTTTAGCAACAATTCTAACTTCATACCATACATAAGAAAGGTGACAAAATTAAAGAAGAGGACAAAACAAATTTGAACTTGAATGAAAATCCATGAAAGCATTCAGGTGACCTTTCTGTATTAGTGTCCAAATACTATCAAGATATGGATTTGTGCTCATTTTAGGAACTTTTCTACCTTTTTTACACATTTTATACATCAGGCATGAAATATAGACACTGTTCAGTTGAAATATAAACTTTTTTTGGTTGGCAAAAATAAAAAAGATTGTTTTTTTCTTTTCAGATGGATCATTTACAGATATTAAAAAAGAATTTTAAAGTGCCCCGGTGACCTCTTTAGAGTGTACCCTGCCATCGCCCAACAGTACTTGGGTTGGCTCCACCACTCCACAGGATTCATGGGGTTGAGAAAATTGATGAATTTTAAGGAACAATAAAAAAATTGATTCTATAAACTGCAATTTACAAGACAAACATCTAAAAATGTGAATGACAAACAGTCTTACTTTTTCTGAATGTATGAGATGATTTGGTCCACTGGATTGACGGGCCACCTCTGAACCTGTGAGGTGTAGCCTTTGTGGTACACCCAGAAGGCCTCTGGGTCCTGCTGAAACATACGCTTCGCGTCGCCGCTGGACGAGCTGTACAGAAGTTCATTGATGTAGCGAAAACGAGCCGATTCCAAGCGCTGCTCCATGCGGGACCGCAGGATATCAGAGCGGCTTAGTTTGGCCTCCTCTGGCTTCTCCTCCTCCTCCGGCCCTGAAGCTGCTGAGCCTTTCTGCTCCGCTGGACTCTCCTTTTCGGGGACGTGGCGGCTCAGCATATCCCGCAGCTTCTGCTTTTTCAGACTCTGTTCTTTGCTCAGCTCCACTTTCTTTCGTTTTGAGGGAGATAGCTCATCATTTGCGGTTTTTGTATGAAGTTCCTGTATGTCCTGGTGTATTCTATCATCAGAAGCTTCAAGTGTACTGTTTTTACTCTGAGCTTTATCCCCTGCTTTTTGCTTCTTTAGCCCTCCTGTAGAAAACACATTAGTGTCTCTGTCTGTGTTTCTCCTTTTCAGCTGTTTATTTTCTCTGTCCTTTTTCTTTTTTTGGCCAGTTGTCTGAGTCAAGTTGTCATTGTTGTTACTGCTGCTGTGTGAATCAAGTTCTTTCTTTGTATCCTCTTTATTTGCATTCTTGCCTTTATTGACATCCTCCTCCAAAGTTTTGGAGCGGTATTTGTTTGTACATTTTCTCTTGTTCTTCATTTTGTTTTTCCACTGTTGTCTGCTCAGTCTCTCTGAACTCTGTGGTTCGTTTTTTGTTGTTTCCGTGATTTCTTCATCCTTCGTCTCTCCAGCAGATGTGGACTTTTTCTTTAGATTTTCTTTAGAAAGGAAATAAGTCGGTTAAGGAAAAAACATGGTGGAAAGATGAAAATCTACAACATTTACACAAAATTTGATTAAATACAACACTTAAAAAAGAAACTGGAATAACGTTTCTTATACCTTAATAATAATAATTGGCTTCACTCACAGAAAATTTAGAAAAATGCATTCATAAATCTTATGAGTCTTCTAGGTTTTTTTGTTTATTTTTATGTAAAATTGTAGAAAATTATTCAACCGTTTGAAAAGTGAGTATCACATAAATGCAAAAAATGTGCTCTAAATTCAAAAGCCCTTTTATCACTAATTTTAAACAGTATAAACATGGCTGAATTTAAGTCTCTGTAAAACCGCATTTGACTGACCAGTTTTGCTTCCTTTCTTCTTCTTCTTTGTTAATGCAGGTTTGTCTTCATCAGGTTGATCGGCATCCCTATTGTTTTGCTGCTCCTCTGATTTTTCTACAGGTTTTCTCTTCTTTCTTTTCTTTTTCCTTTTCTTTGGAGATGGAGCTTCTTCAGCCTCGCTGTCACTCCCCTGCACATCATTGCTGCTCTTCCACTCTGGAACAGATCCTAACGTCTGCAGAGTCCGCAGAAGGCTCTTCTTACCTACAGTTTTGGGCTAATCAGTGAACAAAAGTGTAATTATTTATTCAAGAAATGGCGTACATCTGATGCCAATACAGAAGAAAATAGTTAGTTTAGTTAACAATTAATCATACATACTGTCAAATTTGAGCTGCTGGTTCTTTTCTGACCGTCACCAAATACACTTTTACTCAACACTAAAGCGTCTTCTTCATCGTTCCATTCTGCATCTTCATTAAACATCTTTCCTACAGCCCTGTAAATATAAACAGTAGAAAAAAGTGCAAGCATGTAACATTATTTGCCCTCAAATCACACTTTTATTATAAATAACTCGCTACAAAAGCCAAACTCATGAAACAACACGTTAATTTATCTTTAAATTTTTCAAAACGATTGTTAATAAACATGTTATTTCGTATACTTACAAGAAAAACACGAACGTTTTCTGAAAAAAAAGTAAAAGCCACGTTTTTTTCTGTCATGTGCGCCCAGCCAGCAAAACAGAAACGATCGCGCATACTGATTACGTCATTCGCGCAAGATTTATGGGAAATGAAGTTACAGTTCAACAAAATGCTTTAAAATAGCTTTAGTTTCCTTTTGTTAAGTTATAATCGCATTTATAAATGATGAACGAAACACAGTTTATAATAGTTCATCTTTAGTCGTAATTTAAATGCGCTACTTCGGATGTAAATTCAAATTTGGCTGTTTCCATCCATCGCACTATATCCTTTTCACTTTTTTTTAATCTTTGAAATTTATTAGATTTTTTTTTCAATCCAAAAAACTATAATAATTGTTTTTATTTCCTGCTTTTGTCCAAATAAAAACGGAAAAATAAAACATAACCCGAGGCCATGAATATTTTCACAATTAACGCAGTTCTCTGTGTCGCCTGTAGAGGGCGCAAGCTTCTTTCTCGATCCAGTCAACGTATGCACGTACTGGGGTGAGGGTGTGGACGTACAGTACTAAATTCGTCGGAGACAAGCTGAATAAGTAGAGTAATAACTTCATTTATCTTAGTTTTGTGGCCCTTAACCGAAATATCAGGTATGTTTTAAGCTTTAATGATAAACTCGTTTTCTTAACCACTTTTCTTAAGCAACAAAATGGAGATTTTTGATTGAAATGACCACTCTTTGGTCAAAACAGAGAAACGGATGTAGCATTTGGGATGATGATTAGCTTGTTAGCATAAGTGGCTCCTTGTGCTTATGCCAACCACATCATGTTGGTTATTTGCAGAGTTAATTAGATCGTTTCTTTTCAGTTCAATGTGATGCAAGACGTCGCCGGATTTGTCTGAAACTGAGGTTTACGATCTAGCTTTAGCTTCTGTGCTAGCTCGGATGTGCAGCTTGTAAAGTAGTGCTTCGGTTACAAATGTAGCTTTTTTACACACAAATTAAGCTGAATTGTTTTGACTATTGCTGTGCAACCTTTCCACAATCAAGCTTCCCCTTTCAACAAAAGCAAACTCTTGTGTTCTTTGTTATAACTATCTTTGATAACATGCTAGATTTAAGTTACAAGTGTTTTATTAATCTCTGAAACTTTATTAATAAAGGGAAAATAGTCTGATCCTTGCTAACTTTGTGAATCACAAACTATGTTGATAATCTGGATACATTTAACATAATTTAGTTGTATATTCTGTCTTTTAATCTTGTATTATGGGGTAAAAAGATGGTGGAATAAACTTTTCTTTTTTTCTGTTTTTCAGCGCAGAAAAGCCTCCTGAGAGCGTCTCGGTCCATGTCAGGGGGCAGGGCTGATGCTGGCCAGGAGTCCTCTCATTCCTTCTGATCACCTTCCTGGCCATTCTCACCTTGAGCTGGCTCTCACAGCTGAATCTTCAGAGTAGAAGAACACAGCAGAAGATATGGATGACATCTTTACTCAGTGCCGGGAAGGCAACGCGGTAGCAGTCCGCTTATGGCTGGACAATACAGAGAATGACCTCAACCAAGGGTGAGTGGATGTTGTTGATAATTCTAAAATAATTTAATTGTTACATGAAAAGAGACATTTTGCAATTTATATAACATCAATTTTTAAAACAAAATGTACTTTTTTCTGATATGAAGTCAATATTTTTGCCTTTAATGATTCCAAAGGGCATTTTTTAAATATATATTCTGGTTCCCATCCCGCCTTTTCATCTCCATTATGACTTTGGCCTCAATCTGAACCTACTTCCTGCTGGATGTGCTTGTTTATCTCTAGAATTCCAATGGAATACTCCAAATACATGATGTTAGATATGTGCTGTGATAGGACAGTTAATCACGCTTGCAGTAGCTGCTATAATTCTCTTGGGACATTAAAGAACAAAAAACAGAAAACGTGAACTTGGCTATCGGTACAGCTTTGATGGCCACCCACAATTACTCTCTTTTGGATTTGTCAATGGTTGATGGATATTTGTTTTTTGAGAAAACAAGAACACAATTAGTGATCTACTGTTGGAGCAGCTTCCCTTTTCCTTATTTTCTGTCTTTTAATGCTCTCTAAAATAGAAAGGTTGAGGAAATTGACTTTGGTTTTATTGCTACAATATAAACTTAGCAGTTAGATTTCAAAAAGTAAATAGGTATAGTAACAAATTTAAATGTTTTTGTTTAAGCCTAAAGTATTTTTTGTTAAGTTTTAGACAAATATATTTAGCTAATAATAGTTTATTTTTTTTATTAATTTATTTGAGAAAGATATTTGTAATTGTTTAGGTACCAGAAGTTCTATTTTAACCTTCATTCTTGTTTCAGTTCTTTTCAAATTCATTCAAATATGAAAAATGCATATTTTTTTTCTAGCTATGTAGTAGTAGCATTTGCATAGGTGATAAGATTTTATAAAGTTAGGGATAAGTACAAATTGCAGCAGATGTAGTTTTTGGATTCATTGTCATTTTTGTGCTCTACATCCTGTTTATTTTCTTCTTCTTTTGTTGTTGTTGTTTGTTATCCAGTAGATTGACTAAATTAAGGCACTTTGAACCTACATTCCCAAATGTGATGGGCCATTTGCTGATTGCATGTCAAGTTCCCGTTTCCGGTTGATAAATCCTCAGCCATTCATGAAACGCGTGCCGGTAGATTCTTTCTTTTACCTCTGTGTGTTTTTTTTTTTTAAAAAGAGGCTTTTCTCCCATTTTCCTCTATTTGCTTTGGCAGGCCGATTGTACTCAGATCAGTTCAATCTTCTCAATGATGTGACTGTGTGATTGTGAGTGGCACTGTGTTGACTCCCCAAACAGGGAGTAGCTGTGGAATGCTGGATCTCCTTACAAGGAGGAAAACTCCAGCCTTAAGGGAATCTTTCACCACCTCCTGACTAGGAGACGAAGGGAGGAGATTATTATTAGTGTGGGCCGGGTCAGAATAGAGTAATTGCATGTGTGTAATGAATTAAAAAAAAAAAAATGGAATGTACAGTTAGGATATAGCAGTAGACATTACTTCCTCTCCCTTTTTAACGAGTTTCCGGTTTCTTCTCTCAGTGATGGGTCGTGGCTTCAGTCATTTTCTGCTGATGTTGGTTCAACATCAGTTTCTACACATTTGTTGTGTAGTTTTGAGTTTAGTTGCTGTCTGTGCGTTTATCTTGGTCTTTGTTGCCAAATGTTTTGAAAATACAGTATCAAAACAGTCTGCATTTTTGTTCTCCTCAGATGACTGACAATAGAAAGAGCTTGTTTAGAAAACAGCATGTTTATCGCTCTGTCTCCGTGGTGACGGGCTCAGCTTCCCTGTTTTGTTGAAGTGTCAAAACCCTAAACCTTTGTCACCAATCTACTCTGGAATCAAAATGATTTTAGGTTATTTGATGTGGATGGCATAGTTAGAAAGACATCAATTTAATTTATTATTTGAACTTAAAACCCACTTCAGTATAAACAGTGTTTTTGCTGTTTTTAACATGTTCTTGTAGAACGTTTTTTGTGATGGAGGACATATACAAAATAATTTCAGATTAAAACTTAATTTCTCAAACTGTGATGGATCAGATGTAAACCAGCAGTTTGAAAAAGCTCAGGTCTGTCTATGACATAGAAACTGAAAGAAGTCAAGTGTGTCTTGGTTACAATTCTGAAGCATCCACTTGCAGACGAATAGATCCATTAACGTCTTCGTTCTCCTCGTCTGAAAACTGTACGGGTGGATAGCTCCTATATTACTTGCTGTTTTTTTGCTACACTATTGTTAGCTTGGGCTAGTGGGGTGCTATAAGCTAGCAGGAGAGTGTAAACAAAGGGCTGATGGGAATTTAGTCTGCACCAACAGTCATAACACTGAAGTGAATCTGTAAATCAAATCAAAATTTATTTTATAAATTGTAACGACTTCCTGCTACTCTATAGAAAATATGTCTTAAAAAACAAGAGTTTTTGATTTTTTTTGCTAAAAAAAACATAATCATAATGAAAATATGACAGAACAATTAAACAAAAAAAAATAGATGGAGAGGGACTTTAAGTTAAAATCCAGGTTTTTGACTTGTTTGTGCTAATATATTGAGTATTTGATAGCTTGATAACCTAATAATTATAGAGAAGTATTTCTGCAATACAAGTACATGTGGAACACAGTTGTTTAACTTCACATTTCTTATGAAGTCACGCCGACATGTTATCGTGAGAACAGGAAGCAGTATGTTTCCCTGCAGCTGTTTACTCATTTATAAAGCTAAGTTTAATCGCTATGTGATTCAAATGTAGCACAACTTTGTGCACTGAGGTCATCTGTGTGAGCTCTGCCTTTAGACTTCACAATATACCAAGCTTCATTATGCTCATTTCTATGGCCATCGCTTATTGTTCATATTTTTGATCGTTTTAAGAATCTTTTCCACCTCTATGTGACGGTGCTTATTGTTTGTTTCTTGTGGAAATCTTGGTTTTGTTGGTCAGAGGAAACACAGTCACCACTTCTGTTGATCCTCTTTCTCAACTGCAGGGCTTTAGGTTCGTTTAGATTTTTCAAAATGAGTTGCACAATATTTAGACATAGTAGTTACGAATGAAATGTTACATTTTTATGAATTAACTTGAATATTATGTACATTTTAAATTTTAACCTGGTATATTTCTGTGGTTTTTGCACAATAACTTTAGTTTCTATTTAACAATATTTTTTTTACTCTGTATTTTTAATGAGAATTTAAAAGATGAATGTTTTTGTTCCTCGTTGCAATGATTTTAGGGTTTTATATTTTATAATGTGTTTGTCTCTGATTCTTTTCTGATTTTATTCTATATTATTTCTTGTATCTCGTAAGTTCTTTTCTTTCTCAAAAGGTCTTGCCTTTTGCCTGGCCACAGTTGTAAATAAGGATGCCTGTTTTAATCTGTCCTGCCTGGATAAATAAAGATTAAATAAAATAAATAAAACAATTGAGTTAGTTTTCATGTAGAAAAAAAAATGTTCAGCCTCATCTTCTGTTTACTTTTAATTTTAAATGTTACCATCTTGAATGGAAACAGAGAAACAGCAGCTTTTACAAGTTGCTATGCAGTTTTTTTTTTCTTGAGGTCAAATAATTGTAGAAAAAATCAGCTGATTTTAAACGATTAGATGCAGCAGTTTCAGATTAGTCTATTTTTCTCACTCGTTACGTTTCTGTTTGTGAACCCGTGTGGATGACAGCCCGGAAACACACAGGGTGGAGACGGGGCCGCTTCCTCCGGCTCTTCAGTCTGCCAAAGCTGAGCTCTGCTGGCAGCTGGAAGTTCTTGAAATAAATGCTCAGTGGCTTCTGGAAAGGGGAACCAGCAGACAGGCCGGGCACTCCAGTGCCTCTGCGTTTGACAGACAAAGCTAGCTTAGAGAGGAAATCCCTTCTATATAAAAAGCCCTGAAATATGCATGCTTATAGAAGTCACTCACATGTGTTGATAGAACAGCTGTATTTTTTTAGCAGCTTAAATTGAATCATTTTTGTTTTATTTCTTTCTCCGTTTTTGTCCTTCACATTTTACTTTGACATGTTGCGATGCTCTTCATTTGTTCATTCTCACATTTGAAGAACAAAGCAATTACCCATAATTCTACTCACTCGCTCCTTGCAGACTTGTGTAGTTGAAAGCTAATAAAGCCACAGAAGTCCGTCTGTGGGGAGTTTTCGCTCCAGCAAGAAGTAATTAGTTTTTAGGATCTGCTGTTTTTAGTCTGACAGGAAATTGCCTCGTGAGTAGATCTCTGAGTAGATCTGGTTTAATGCCAGAAGGCTATTTAAACGCGTGTCTGTCTGAGGTCTCGTGGGGCGTTTCCAGTATTAGTTTGACGCTGGTGCTCTACTTTTAACAACTTTCTTTTGGCTACAAAAGCTGGTGCTTTAGTGGTATTGACTATTTTTCAAGATCCAGAACAAACTGGCAAAAATCAATACAGAAAAAAAAACTACAATATTTCCTTTTTTTCATCACAGTTGGTGCACTATTTTCAGTTTTTGGTTGTAAATGTATTTATGTTTTCCTCCTCCGAACAGAATCGGAGAATGTCCTTTACTGGGATTTGTTTTTGCGATGTGGCGCAGCAGCACCTGGTAAAAAGGCTGCGGAGGCTTTTAACACAAAACAGAGCCGATCTCTGCTGAATGCTCGTCTTTGAGCCGCCGTTCGGCGTGGAGAGCAGAAATTCCAGCAGATTTATAATACCCCCTCAGTTCTGAGACTCCTTTATTATGCAGTCTGTTCGCTCATAATTGTTGAACAAGTGTTGTGCTGTTGTCAGGGAGGCTGCCTTTTTTTATAGTGAATGATGAAATCAGACTCGGTTCTTTAGAGGAAGCCGAGTTTGCTGGAAGATGTCACTGTGAGATTAGAACCACGCACCGCAGTCAACTGACATGGAGACGTGCAGTCGGATCGCTGGCTTTTCTTTAATGGCTGTCACTTTAGCCCTGAGGCTTCTTAATCTTCCTGTCGTTTCTCTTCTTTGTTGATGTCATTTAGTCGGTCTCTCTGACAGATGATGCAGCAGTGTGGCTGAGGCACACTGTGAAAAGTGTCAAGGAAGGTGGTTACATCTTCTCTTAGGAGCAGAAAAAGTCAATCTTCTCCAAGTTTTTGATCAATTTATGCATAAAAGATGTTTATTTACACAAGTCCCACTCCATCATCTATTGAGCTTTTGTAAAAGTGTTCCTAATGGTCTTTTAATTATGTTTTTAGCCAAAAAAAAAGCTATTGTTTTCAAGGAGATGATTTCTGCAGAGCGGCGGTAGTTTAATAGAAATTCCAATCTGAGTTGTGGACAGGACTATTGGCGGGTAGTAAGCCTGTCCTCATTTCCCATCATCCCTTCGTTTGCACACTCTCTCGCTAGCTTACAGCTCCTTATACGACCCCAAACCCAGGAACTTCATGGCCTGTTGATTGTAATTTGTACGTTGAAACTATAAACTTTTTCAAACAGCTTTTTTTGTTTTCTTCTGATTCAGTTAGAAAAAAATACTCTAAATACTAAATGCCATATTAATGTTACTTTTCCTTTAGTATAGACATCCTAGATCTTTAAGATTAATGTCATTAATCCCTGTGGGGAAATTCAGTTGTTGCAGGACAAAAAATGCAGCATAGAAGGAATAAAAACTCTTTTACAGTCATGAAAAAATTAGGAGACCCTATGAAAGCCAGTATATTTTCTGACATGTTTAGATAGTTATACATTTAATAACTATTTGAACATCACTGAGTAATTCCAAACATTTTCAAGCCTATTTAAAACTTTCTATGAAATTTAATTTCAAAGGAATATTTAGACACTTTGCACTTAAGACACATTTAAGGGACTGATAGAAGCCACAAAAGTTTCTGAATGACACAATTTCACTCAAAAGAGCAGAAATACTGTAGCTAAAAGAGGCAGGAGGTCCAAACTTTTACCTCCATCAAAATTGGAATTTTTGTTTATTTTTTTCCTATGAGTAGAATAATAGTAATGTTTTTTTAGCTTGAGGTTGTTTTTGTAAATCACTTTCTTTTTATTTCAAAATAAGACTGGATATTGATATATGAACAATTTTTAAGACAGAGCTGATTATTTAATGAGGGTGTCCTCCAAAAAAAGACAAATGAACATAAAATAAAATGAGAAAAATGCTACAAGAACACCAAAAACACAATTTCTATTGGAGTGGGTCTTAAAGCTGTTTTCAAATGTGTCTGATTTATTGTATGAAAAACCTTTTTTCCAAAAATTATTTATTTATTTTTTACTTATGTGTTCTTCTCCTATCGCTCCAGAGATGACCACGGCTTCAGTCCCCTCCACTGGGCGTGCAGGGAGGGTCGCTCCAACGTTGTGGACATGCTCATCATGAGGGGAGCGCGCATTAACGTCATGAACCGGGGGGACGACACGCCTCTTCACCTGGCTGCCAGCCACGGCCATCGCGACATCGTGGCAAAGGTGAGGCGATGTTTCCCCCTTCCCCTTTCACATCAGAGATGAACGGAAACAGTATTTTCATGGTGTGTTAGACTTGGTCTTTTATTTATTTATAGAGACAAAAAAATCGAAGCTTTTTGAAGAAGTGTAGGAGCGATTCCACTCAGACACAGCTGTACAAAAACTGTCTCAGCAGGTTTGCTTCATTAATGCAGGATCTTGCGAAATCTGACGTGACATCATCTGAACTGCAAGAACAAAACTCGTCTGTTCTTGCAGCACCATCATCAGCAACTAATGTAAAAATTGGCGCATTTTCCCTTTTAGGTATGACCATAAAGTTGAAATATTTCTGTTAAAAATTAAAAAACAAGTTTGCTGAAAACCTGTTTTGACAGCGATTTGTTTTTCAGACATTGTTTGAGAGTTGCGGGGACAACTGCAGCTTCTGCTGCTCAGTGTCTGATTTTAGAGCGACTGCTGGGCAGCTATTTGGTTTAACGTTAGCCATGCATCTATATATGTTCTATGAGTTCACCAGCAACTCAATCTTGTGGATGGGTTTTCTTGGCATCTCTAAAGTTGTGTGTGTGAAGCCTAAACAAGATCTGACAAGCCTGCCTGCCTCTTAATCCTCTTTCTCCTTCTTTTAGCTGATCCAGTGCAAAGCAGACACAAATTCAGCCAATGAGCATGGAAACACACCACTGCATTATGCCTGCTTCTGGGGCCACGATGAACTATCTGAGGTTAGCTCTCCCTCTGGTGGTGAATCTGTGCAATAGCAGTGAAGTGTTTCTCACAGCACTTTTTTTCTTTCACTAAGGATCTTGTGAACAGTGGGGCTCAGGTGAGCATCTGCAACAAATATGGAGAAACTCCCCTGGACAAAGCCAAACCTCACTTGCGGACACTCCTTAAAGGTATGTTTGCTGTCTACCACTTGGTACTAAACATCTACCTTGATAATCTATTTTTTTTTTAATCTTTTAATCAGACAAAGCTGAGAAAATGGGACAGAACTTGGCAAAAATTCCCTTTAAGGACACATTCTGGAAAGGCACGACGAGAACTCGACCCCGTGAGTCCCCAGAAGTCACAAGTTTCTGTGGGGTGTGGGGGGGGGGTCATATTTTGCTTTTGTTTAGACTTTTAACTTTTTGCTTCTCCATTGTTTTTAGGGAATGGCACTTTGAACAAACACGCCGGCATCGACCACCAACAGCTTAAGCTACTTGCTAAAATTAATGAAAACCAGTCTGGAGAGGTAATCATGATAGACCCTTTTCATGTGAAGTCAGACAAAATGCTGACAGTGTTTAAAGGGACTTCCAGTTTACGGGTTTAAACTGGCAAAGCAGACAGCTGAATGCTGTTTAACATAATTTTACGTAAATAATAAAAGATAACCGTACCAATTGTAATGGGAAATTGTACAACATTTATTTTATAAATACACCTTTTAATTTAATTTAATTACCTTTTAATATCGGCTTTCAAAATAAGAGCGACAAAGAAAAAAGTTCAGGATTGACCATATGTATTGAAAAAAATGCGTACAAATGATCACTTTCCTATTTGTAGCATCAGTTTCAAATGAATTTGATCCTTTTATACATTTATTTTCTCGCAGATCAGACATGTTTATGATCAAAAGCAAAGGGGAGCAACATTAGAAACAGCTTAGCCAACAGCGGCTCACTTACCGCAGCTGAAAACATTGTAACAGTAATTCGTTTTATTTTAATGTCAGACACACTGAAATAGTCTGACTTTTGCTCTCTTTACAATGATTTTGTGAGCTATTTAGGCAACTTTTAACTAGGCAATTAAGATCTTTTGCCAGCTCTATGTCTCATTCCGAAAAATATTGCTAACATTAACAAAAATTAGAATAAATTTGTAATTATTTTTATAAAGTAGAATTCAATGACGTACTTGTAACCTTTGTCTAACTTTGATCGGGTTGTCAGAGAGAAATAATCCACAACTCGTTTGATATCGTTCATAGGAGTTTGGGGAACCAGCTGTGCAGGCAGAATTACTGACATTTGATTTTGTATTTGTAAACAATCTCAGAGAGGAAATAAAAATACAGTTAAGTAGAACATTTATAAAAATAATTTTTTTTTGATTTTCTGTCACAACTGGTTAAGTTAGCTTTTATTCTTTACCTAAAGTTGTGTTAAACAGCGTTGAGTTCTCCACGTTTCCAGTCTAATAACTTTACACACTGACGGCAACTGTTCTTGTGTTTGTGCATATTGTTGTGGATCATTTTATTTTATTTCATACCAATTTTTGTTTTCTCTTAGTTGTGGCAAGGGCACTGGCAATCAAATGAAATTGTGATTAAAGTGCTAAAGGTTCGCGACTGGACCATGAGGAAGAGCAGAGATTTTAACGAGGAGTGTCCTAAACTCAGGTTATTATTACTCTCACACCCTCACCACCTGTTTGTTCTTCTATTTATGTCTGTCGTAGTTTGAACCGAACACTGTTTTATGTTTTGTCACACAAAGTGATTGTGTTTATGTGCGTATTTGTCTCTTGTCTGTCTGTTTTCCCGCCTTTGGCTTCATCCCAGGATATTTTCCCACCCGAATGTCCTACCCATGTTAGGAGCATGTCAGTGTCCTCCCGCCCCTCACCCCATCATCATCACACACTGGATGCCTTATGGCTCACTCTACAACGTGCTGCATGAAGGCACTAGTGAGTACTTCCATCCCGTCTTCTTCATTTTGCAGGAAGTTGCGTTTTGTTGCTCTTCCATCCTTCTTTTTCTACAGAAACGTTCCTTGTCCGATCCATCTGTTTGTCCATTCTTGTCCTCTTAGACTTCGTGGTGGATCAGACACAAGCAGTGAAGTTTGCTCTGGACATTGCCTCTGGAATGGCTTTTTTACACACACTTGAACCCATGATCCCTCGCCACTATCTTAACAGCAGGAGTGTGATGGTAAAAACCTGTTTCCTAGCTCCTACCATCCTAAAAATGTATTTCATAATTTGAATTTAATATTTAAAACTACATTTGTGAGCCAAAACTGCATAAATGATCATTTAAAGGTTTCGCTGATCTCTGGTCTCTACAGATAGATGAAGACATGACAGCCAGGATCAGCATGGCAGACGTCAAGTTCTCCTTCCAGTGTCCTGGCAGGATGTACTGTCCTGCATGGGTAGCTCCTGAGGGTAAGCATCACTTACTGACTCCAGATTCGTTCTGACGGCCGACACCACCAGGCTGAGCCAGAATGATGGATCCAGGAAACTCTGCACTGTCTCAGCATCAAATGTAATTTAGAACCGATTTCCCCTGGAGATACAGAGAAATCGAAGCGAGTCAGAAGCATAAACTTATTACATGAAGGGAAAACAAACAGACAGCGTCTGCACCGATAAAAACGCTCTTTAAAAAGGTACATTTTTCACCAAGTCTTGCTCTGATACCTGATATTTATTTCCACTCAACTAAAAAGCAAGATTTTTTTTTCATTTGTGAGCAGTTAAAGACAGAAAGAAAACCTTCAGAAATGTTTCTGGTGCCTTAAAACCATTTTCTGTTACTTTATTGTTAAATATTTGTCACAATTTCAAACCTTGTTGAAGGAGCAGCATTTTTGTAACCCAATGCATCAAATGTTTTTATTGTTAGGGTTTCAATATTCCTTAATTCAGAGTTATGTATGGACTGCAAAAATGCTAAATTGATTGGATTTTTGGTTTACAAGTTCATGATTTGATTTGCTTCACAATGCAATTTCATTACATAACATTTTGATTTTATCTTAAGTTCTAGAGTAAGCCCATTTTGTTAAGTTTTAAAAAACACTCTTCATATTACTCAAACTATATTTTATTAAGATATATAAAACAAATATTTGAAAACTGTTTTTGCCTTAAAAAAGCAGCTTTAAAGGAAAATTGATTCAAAGTTTTTAAACTAATACGGTTTTCTTATAAATATACATTTTATATTGATTAATTGACTTCACAAACCAATCAATTGATGGTAGTAGTTGATCTTTTACAGAAAATGTAAACCATTTGGTTGTTCTTAGACACTTTTAATTTATGAATTTGACAATGATACCCTAAAACAAAAGCCTTAAAAAAATGTATTGAATTATTATATCTGAGCCTTAAAAGTTGTGCTATTCTATTTCACATTTCACGTCAAAAATTAAGTTTTTCGACCACAATTATTTTAAACAGATGAAGTAAATAAACATCGGGAGAACCAGTTATGGACCTAAACGCTGAATGCTGGTTTGAAAAACAAAAAGAAGAGCTCTGTAGCATCACGTCACAGACTACAAATAAGACAAGAAGCTACAGTTTTAATCATAAATTGGGAATAAATCAATAAAATTGGAGCAAATTTAAAAAAATGGAAAGTAGATTGAGAAATTGACCTCAATTTTTCACATGCATGGACTTAAAAAGATCTTAAAATGGTAAAATTAGATTAATTTGGACATTTTCTCTGACTAGGAATTAAAATAAGTTATCGACTTCATCCTCATCGGATAACTGCTTTCAAAAGCATCGGTTATGTTTAAGTGCTCCACAGTTGTGCAGATATTTTTAAAGCATCCCAGCTGTTACTGCATTGTGTGACCTCCTCGTGGTTTCCAGCTTTGCAGAAGAAGCCTGAAGAGATCAACCGCCGCTCAGCGGACATGTGGAGCTTTGCTGTCCTCTTGTGGGAGCTGGTGACCAGAGAAGTACCTTTTGCTGACCTGTCCAACATGGAGATCGGCATGAAGGTAAATCACATTTTTACCTAATGTCTCTCACTTGAGGACATTTATTTGTAAGTTTATCTTTTTCCGTTTCAGGTTGCCCTGGAGGGTTTGAGGCCCACTATCCCCCCGGGCATCTCTCCTCACATCTGCAAACTGATGAAGATATGCATGAACGAGGATCCAGCTAAAAGGCCGAAGTTTGATATGATTGTGCCCATTTTGGAGAAAATGCAGGACAAGTAAAGAAAAAATAAAACATAGCTCTAATTAGCCCGGTTGTGACTTTTATATGGTGGTGTGGTGCTTACCAGTATTGCCTTACACTCCCTTTCTACCACTGCATTCAACGCCACTGTAGCTGCTGTTCCTGACACCAGATCAGCTGCAGTCACTTCTTTTTTAATTGTTTTTCCCCTTCTTTATGAATGATATTTGTAATACTACCTTTGCAGCTGATTTGTTTGTACTGTCGCCGCTAACCTTAATTCGAGATGGAATAAAATCTTTTTCCTTGTGACTGAATGAACAAAAGCATGATGGTCCGCTGTTTCTAACATGATTTAGAAATCTTTGTTTTTTTTTATTTTTATTTCCAAGATGGAATTAAATCTACTATCAATCCAAAGATTGGTTAGTGGGGAAATGGTTTGGAGCATGTTGGAATGTAGTACTGGAATCTTATTTGAAAGAGTGATGTGCTTGTTTGCTCGGAAAGCAGCAGTGTTTGTGCCTTGCAGCGTACATGTGCAACAATGACAAACTTTGCCCGTCTTACGCATGGTTAAGCTTCCAGTTTAGCTCGCAGGCAGTTCAAATCTGCAGTTTTTTTTTTCTTCTTTTGATGTTCAAAAACTGTTGAAATTGTATTTTTAGGGCAAAACAAATCTGCAAATTTCGTTTTGTATTGTTGCAATGTGATTTAGTGAGATGGTTACATTTGTTTTAACTTCTTTTTTGGGGTTCTAAGCATGGTGATCCTCTGTCAAAATCCAGTTCATTAGTGCTTAAAATTTTAAACTGGGAATCTCTTTTCTGTCAGGTAATCAGAATCAATGCAGTGTTTCTTAATCATGGTCAGAGGTACAAATAAATGTTTTTTTTTTTTTTGTAGAGAGAATATGGCAAATTAAGGGTTTAGTTTTTTTTGTTTCTAAAGTACCCATACTACTGCTATGTTTTTTACGTGTCCACAGACTGTTTTTCTTTGTATTTTATTATATATTTTTTAATAATCTTTTCCTCTGTTACTCTCTGTGCCTCCACCAGCTTGCTTTGTTTGTGCCGACTCACATGGCTAAAGCCAAATTCAAGAATGACTTATGAAAATGTATGTATTTATATATATGAGTATATTAAAATGAGACATATGGAGAAATGAAATGTGTTGTTTGTTGAGGGAAAAAAGAAGTACATTACCGGTACATCTGTTAAGAAATAGTGTCGTTTATTCTATATGATCATTCACAATAAGTGGTAGATGCAATAATAGATGAGAATGGATATGATCAGATACAATATAACAGATACGATGCAATAAGTACAATAATAGATGAGAAACAGTAATAAATACAATATGATAAAAGATAAGATACAATATGATAATAGATATGATACAATAATAGATACGATCAGATAAGGTGGGATAATTGAAATGATTTGATAATAGATACGATAACATACGATGATTGATGAGATATGATAATAAATATGATACGATGATAGATAAGATACAACGCAATAATAGAGACGATACAATAGGAGATAAGATATGATTAGATAGATACAGTAGATAGATGGATGGATAGAACTTTCGCTGATTCCCCAATGGGGAATTTATCTTGTTACCTCAGCCCAAAAACAACACATTATAATTATACAACATAATAAATACATTAGGTAATAAAAATAGTAATAGTAACATAAAAATACAATACATAACACAATTAGCCCATATTAAATAGATATTTAAAATAGTGTCTTATTAAATGACTAGACTTGTCTGTAAGCACTTTGTTTTGATTACTTTAACAGGTATCTGGCTGAAACATTTCATGTCTTTATCAATATTCTATTAAGTTTACTGATATTGAAGTTGTTAAATGTTTAGAGGGTAGGTAAATATTCGGCTTTCTTAATTTGATTCCTCTTTTTTGCAGCTTTTTTATTATTTGAAAGAGTTCTGACAAAAATAATGAGAAAAATAGATGCAGGGATCTTGTAATTTATTAATTTTCGATGAAGAGCTATTTTTAAACTGTCTATATTTAGATTTATGTGTTTTCAAGTCTTAATTTTAAAAATGTGAATTATGAAACTAGAATCCACGTTTTTTTCTTTTTTTGCATAGTATCATGCAACTGCAAGAGTTAAAATATTTGTCAAAAGCAACAGTTTATCAACATTTTCAAAGAAATGTGTTGTATATTGGATTAAAAAGGTGTGGTAAAAAGGTTTTCTGATCTTACAACTATATTGTATCTAAAGTTTGTCCTTTTCTTTCGTGATTTAATTAAAAATAAATATGTATTTACTAATTCTTTGTCGAACCAAATGAGTTAAAATATATTACAGTTTAAAGGCTGTAAAAATCAAGAAAATGCCAATTTTTTGTTGCTTTTTTAAAATTTGTATTTGTAAGTAGACTAATTGTTTAGTGCAATGCATGAAAAATTATTTAAACTGACTTTTATCTAACTTTCTGTTTCAAAAAGAGGTCAAAGATTAAATTTGTGGGAAAAGCAGTGTAGAAGGATCACAGTGAAATGGAGTTCTATATGTTTATATATTTTATTGAGTTTTTGTTGGGAAAGTCAGTCTTACTTTATCAAAACTCAATGAATAAAGTGGGAATTCATATTTTCCTCTCATGTTTATTTGGCTGCACTGTAAATAGACATGTAATTATTTTATTATTAAATATTTGATATGTTTATGTAATGGGGTTTGTAATGAAGAGAGAACTTCCTCGCGGGAGCTTTTTTCTCCAAAAACGGTGTTCATGTAGCCCACCCTTCCTGCTCCGTGGGCTCCGGGCGTGACGTAAATCCGTGACGCAGTCAGTCCTCCATCACTGCCTGAAAACACCCAGAACCGAGCAGCCCTCACGACGCGTGGAAATATGTAGTTAACTCGTCCTCCAGAGCAAATATCGATCGCAGTGGCTTTGTTGGAGCCGGTAAGTTATCATTTGAACAGCTAACGTGATTATTCTGCGAAGCCGCAACCGTATAAATCCTCGTTTCGGAAGCCGCGGCTGGCTAGCTGGGCGAAGCTAACATTAGCCGAGCAGAGAAGACGGTGATGATGGCGGATGAGGGCCGTTATTTCCAGCTGCGGCGATAGCATCCACCGCTGAATTGTAACTTGTATTATCTATATTTTGTATCATTTTTTCATGAATACATAATATTTGTCAAGGTAGGCATTTTGTTGTATCTTAAGCGTATCATTTAAAATGTAAAAAAGGCCGTCCTAGCAAATGGAAACGACTGAAGTACGGTTCTTATTTGTCGAGGGATCAGCACTGAATCCCCGGCGACCATCTACAGACGAATAACACACTTGCTTCTTTTAAATGTTCTCTATGCACAAATGCATTAATGTTACGTTTTAAAACAAAAATGCACATTTTAGATGTTGCTAACATGATAATACACGATTTAAAATTACTGAAATTCTTTATTATTATGTACAGTTTCTATTTTTGCAGTACATATTAAGATGTATGAATTTCTAATTACACCAATTACAGCATCAGACCTTTGATGGTAACGAACGACAGTCTTAAAGATTTGCATGTCCACCTCTTGTTTTAATTATATGATTTAAGCGTTATTATGATAACCAAACTGTTGGTTCCTAAAGAAGGTTTAATCCTGCATACATTTTGCAGCACAGCTTCTTGAAAAGCTGCATTTCCACTGACCAAGTGGGATGTAATTTTCTAAGTTGGGAAAAAAAAAAAGTCTCCCAGCTGTCAAACTGTCTTTAAACGCCTCCACCGAATGACTGTGCTGTTCTGGTTTCCCTCCTCCAGTTGAAGTGTAAGAATCAGTGTCTTTAGACTGAATAGTCCACATTCTTAATAAGGGTTTGATGCCTCTGTTGCAGCCCACTATAACCATAATGGCTGTTTGTTGTCGGAAACATCCCAGCCTACGTAAAGTATCTTGAACAAAGTTGTTATGCTGCTATATTGGTCCAGTCAGAGCTGCTTCTGTAGGAGAGTCATTGGTTGACTTTTAACAGCTACTCTTTTATATTTGTTAAAGTCTGTTACAAAACTGGATCTATGCATGAACATCCCAACTTTGAGTTTTATTTAACCGTTTTACTTGAACATTGCACAATGTTAATATTTTTGACATTAAATTTCAGGTCTAACTTTTATTCATATTCAAACTTTTTTTCTTTTTTGGTGGTTCCAGCTGATTTACAACCAGTTTGAGGATTTAACTATCAAAATTTAGTGCTAAACAAGCAATGGTGTCACTGAAAAAAAATAGTAGGTTTTATATTAGCCACTAACCTGGTTTTTACCTGATTCTTTAAAAAATAGAATTTTCATTACAGGCTTAAGTCACTCTGTTAAAATTCAGGTTAAAAAAAGAATAACTGGAAGAAAAAAAAAACTTCCTTCCTTTGGGAGGGGATCCTTGTGGTTGTTTTCGCAGACATTTTAGGAAAAAAATTATGGGTTTCTTGAAAAAGGATCCTTCTCTGAAATTGTCAGTTGAGGATTTAGGTGCTTGTTTTCATCCTGGGCTTATTTTTTGTTAGGAATATTCCATCTGTCAAAAAATTATTTAGTAATAAAAAAAGCACAACTGTCCTCCTTCTACCTTTATGTTTAGGCCTGTGCTTAAACACAATTACAGATCACATAAATGCTATATTTTAAAACCACATGAAATGAAATAAAACAAAAATCCAACTATAACCTGCCTACAAAGTGCATGCTCTTTGGAGTGCTAATTCTAAGCGTCTAACATTTTTTCTCCATCAGATATCTTGCATGGAAAGCTACCATGGGTGGTCATGATGATGAAGATATGACGTATGTTGTAAACAAACAAAGGCAAGATGAAGAGCTGAAAAACAAGCTGAATGACGGCAGCCACTGGTGCGACCAGGAGTCTACGAGCAACAATGCCAAGTGGGTCAAAGAAGGCCAGAACCAGCTCCGGAAAGTAGCCGAGAATCATCAGGATCAAGATCACAACTGCAATATCAGCCAGAATGGAAACAAGGACGACTTTCCTCACCAGAACACCACTCAGGAAGAACAGCAGGGAAACGAGGAGCAGACCAAGGCCCCCAAGCTAGCAGTGACCCCCAGTCTCTGTCAGGAAGAGTCCAAGAACATCCTCAATGAGCCGCTGCTCATCAACGCTTTGGAGTCAACGGCTGAGAAAGATAAAGAGAGAGAGGAGGATGAAAAGGAAAACAAAGAGGATGAGGATAAGGAAGCATCAGATGCTAGCGAAGGAGAAAAGGTGTCCAGACAGGGGAGCGTGGAGTCTCACAGAGAGGGCAGCGTCATGGGGAGAAACCCTTGCCTCCTCTTCTCCAACATGAATGGGACACCAAGCGATGAAGAGCCCAGCTGGCCCGCACTGTCTCAAGACAACACTGCCGACACTTCTCCAAATGGCAACAGGGGTACGCAGATTTTAGACGATTTAGAAGCAATTTTCACCCAGTTTTTGTCCCTGTGTTGGTAAAGATTACAAAATACATCTTAAAGAAAACGAATAAGCTTGCTGGACTGATGTATATTTTATTTAGGTTTGTTACAGTGCAGAAAATTATTGTAAATCACACATAGTACAGCCAACTATATCTTATGCTTTTAAAGTTACATATAAAATGCACTTTATTCCTTTATTAAGGTATTATCTTATGTTAAAATATTATAAGGTCTTTAAACACGCTAGAACAGTTAAAACCTTGCAAAGAACTCATTTTTTACTTTTTTTTCCTGTAGGCATGTGTCATAAGGACTCATTTTTGCAAACTAAGGCTTTTTCCTTGTGTATTAATATTTCTCTGTCACGCCGTTCCTCTTCCACGCTGCCGTTCAGAGTCCTTCTGGGACTCCAGTGCTTTTGAGACGGACACAGACCTGCCCTCCGGATGGATGAGAGTGCGAGATACATCAGGCACGTACTACTGGCACATTCCCACCGGCACCACCCAGTGGGAGCCTCCTTCACCCCTGGACAAAGTCGGGGACTCCATGATGTCCTCCAGTATGTCTCTGGAGACTACACCCTGCGAGGAACCTGAGGTAAGGTCTCCTGCGTTTTTTTTTTTTTTGCCTAACCAGCGATGCTTAAATTAGAATTTCTGGTTAAATTATGTTTTGTCAAATTATACAGGAATCTTGGGCTCAACTTTGCAGCGGAGATGATGGTGCAGGCGAAGCAGAGATGTGGAGGGTAAGGTCGTACCAGATTTACATTTAACTGTTTTTTTTTTTTTTTTACCTCCTGAAAATGTTCTCCAATGTTCCAGACAAATATTATACTACCTTGACCTATAGAAGCTGCAATGAATAGAATTCTATACACATTTACTTGCCTCACTGCTGCAAAATCTTCAATCTATACCTGCATTTTTAAAGTCTTTTTTGATATAACTGATTTTATTCGCAGGAGGAGGGAGAGGCTTCTTCTGATCAAAGCCTGAAGGAGTTTGAAGGAGCAACTCTACGCTATGCATCAATCAATCTCAAGTATGACCACCGTTTGCTTACTTGTTTCTAACACCTATTCCATTCTGTTGTTGTTTTTCTCTAAACCGCTTCTCTTTTATAGTTACAATTGCTCCCAGTCTGAGGAAGAAGAGAAGCTTGCTCCTCTGTGCACAGATTTAGAAACTAAGGTTAGTGAAGGGAAAATAACCCTTTTTTTAATTTACTCTCCATTGAACTCTCCAACAACCAGCTCTGTGGCTTTGTGGTAGAGTGTCTGGTCTGACATTTTAAGGTTGAGAGTTCAGAATCACGGCAGACTATAAATGGAACCCAATGCCTCCCTGCTTGACACTCAACAATAAGATGTTGGGTTGGGAGTTAAATCATCAATAAATTTCACACAACTAGGTTGTGGCAGCTAATGGAACTTTGACTGTAATCTGATGGTGAATGGATGAGCCGTTTTACTGTCAAAATGAGTGAACTGAATCCATAAATATGTAACAGAAAATGTGGAAGAAGTGAAGAGCTGTGAATTGTACAAGTTTAGAGTTTGATGGGGAGTAAAAGTAACAGCTTTGCAAGCCAAAAGTTTTCTTAATTATCTTCAATTTGACAGATTCTCAGTTAGGTTTATTTTTTTTAAGAAAATAACACGTTCTTTTCTTTCTCTCAGTGTTTTGCAGTGCGCTCTTTGGGTTGGGTGGAGATGTCTGAGGAAGACCTGGCATCTGGGAAGAGCAGTGTTGCAGTCAACAACTGCATCAGACAGCTCTCTTATCACAAACACAACCTTCATGACACGGCTGGTATCTGGGGAGAGGTGAGGGGAGACTGACTCAACTCAACCATCTTGTCTGTTTTTTTTTGTACCACATTAAAGTAGACTTTTTCTATTTAAATCGTTTTTTGAAAGCTTCAGAGTCAATAAAAGGCCATCCTTCTGCTAACTCTATGTTTGTCACGGCAGGGTAAAGACATGCTAATGGTTCTTGAAAATGACACCATGAACTTGATCGACCCGCTGGGTCAGACTCTGCTCCATACTCAGCCGATCGGCAGCATCCGCGTTTGGGGTGTTGGGAGAGACAACGGAAGGTCAGTTTCCTCAGTAACAAGACACAAGCAGCAGAACTTCCTCTACTTTTTAGAGGGCTTCAAATATTTGTGCAGCATTTTACCGTCTGTACTTTTGAAAATTGATCATCTGTCTTCAAATGACTAATAATTACACATGTACATTACAGTTTGCTTCGCATGAGACTTAAAATTGAATTGGACACAAATATTTTCAATTTTGCACTTACCTTAAACTGAATTATTGGTTTTTACACTGAAAATGCAGATGTGTTTTGTTTTTTTCCTTGAGTGAATGTGTAAATATTAGTTTAGACTTGTGATTAGACAAGAAAAATGTTGAATTCTTCACTATGTTCCAATTTGTTTTTAGTTTTTAATCTGCAAAAAATGAAAATGTTATAGCAAATGTTTTAAGATGGATTTTTTTTGCGTGTTGCTGCCATCTGCTGGATAGATGACAGTACTACAGACGCATTTGAACAATGACAGATCCTCTGCTTTTTTCCATGCTGCATTTTCCATCATAAACAGGGAAAGGTATACTTTCTTCTATTCTGTATTTGTGCGGTGGTTGTTTGCGTCTTTTGTGTGTATTTGTCATTTATAAACCTTTATGTGTTTAATATTAGCTCACACGTAAAACTGTACAACTTTGCTTACATGACCGATATCTCTGGATTTCTCCTGCAGGGATTTTGCCTATGTGGCCCGAGACAACCTGACCCAAGTTCTGAAGTGTCACGTGTTCCGCTGTGACTCGCCTGCTAAGAACATCGCCACCAGCTTACATGAGATGTGTTCAAAGGTCAGTATGGCTGCAATCCTTTACATTTAACTAGAATGTCACTGCCGGTGTGGGTTTTCTTTCATCACTTTTGTGTGCTTTCTTAGATTATGATGGAGAGAAAGGCAATGAAGCCAGGGCTGAGCAGACTTTGCTCTGACTCAGGGAAATCATTGGCCATCCCCGTTGAAGGTAAACACGATTTAAGACACTATATATAGTTAAAGCAGTTCATTTAGTGACTTTTTTTTTTTTTATTAATAACAGAGTTTCCTGCCCCTAAAAACGAACTGTTCCAGTGCTTCCATGTTTATTACCTGGGATGTGAGTCTGTGGCTCGACCAGTTGGTAAGAAAACTACTTGTATAGTGAATATAGTTTATGGGAGCGAAAAACATAGTTAATAATCCTGCGATTGTGTGTGTTTAACAGGAATGGAAGTTATCAACGACGCACTAGAGGCAGCGATGCTGGGCAAAGACAAAAACGACTGGACTCCCGTGTTTGTGAATGTTGCACCGGCCACTCTCACAGTGCTTTCAAAGCAGGTTAGACGGAAGATGCCATGGACAAAAAGTCCAGAGAATGTTTTATTTGACTGTTTGTAAATGAAAATAAGGGAAAAATGATCTGTCACTACTTTTACTGTTTTTGTTTTGTTTATTTGTGTTCCTTTTTAAGTGTTTTCAGGATTTGATCTTTGTGCCTGCAGGATGAAGAGGTGCTGTCAGAGTGTCGGGTGCGTTTCCTGTCATTCATGGGCGTGGGGAAGGATGTCCACACGTTCGCCTTCATCATGGCGGAGGGTCCCCGCGAGTTCACCTGTCACATGTTCTGGTGTGAACCCAATGCTGCCAGCCTGAGTGAGGCTGTACAGGCTGCCTGCATGGTGAGTGATGTTACAGCTGGTATTGTGTTAGTACATTACAGTAATATCACATGGGTTCTAAACTTAAAAAAAAAAAAAAAAAAGTCACTGAAACCTGTTGTTGGTGATGTGGTCACCAGTAGACAGCTCCAAGATATTCAGATGCTGACATGCATTTAAAGGCAGATGACAGAGACTTGCTGTGTTTGCACATAATGGAGCAAAAAAACAAACATCAGAAAGTCTGTGGATGCTTCTGTCAAATCACAGCATGATTACGGCTGTAACGAATATCTAAAAATTCAGATATTTGCGATTTGTTACTAAAGTATGAGTGCAAAAAATTGGCAACGTCTGAGATTATTGATTCTTGATCTTTATAAGTCTAAAGGACTAAAGTAAAAATACACTTCAGGTAATGTTATTATCACTTTAACATGGAGAAAGATGTTGGATTTTAGGTGCATAAACTAAACAAACCGTATGCACTACTGTCAGTGGAAGTAAATAAATCTTTAAAGTAAAGTGTCAGTAAAGCTTGTCACTTTCAAAGTTAAAATATATAGTTATTTTTTTTAGATGAAAAAAAACAGACTGAAGTTTAGTTTACTGAATAAGTTCTAGAAAAAAATAATTTGTTTTAAATAAATATAAAAAGTAGTTTTGAAAAAAAAAATAGTTAAATAGAATTAGAAAATATTGAAAAAATGAAATCTGCATGCCCGTCATGGGTCAATTGCGTAACTTTGCGTCGTCGTAGTACGTCTACGGCAACAGTGAAGCTAACAACAACAATGGAGGTTATCTAGCAGATTTTTTTTTTTTTTCCGCTTTGCTTTTTGTACTTTGTATATACAAAAAGTTTTACGTTTTTTGAGAGAAGATTACAGATAGTTAAGAGGAATACAGCCGCTTTCTTGGCACTTTCTTTTGTCATGATGACCTTCCGCAAATTAACAGGGTTCAACAGTAGATCCATGTTCCATTTTATTTTCCATTTTTCTATGAACCTACAACTGACAGGGGCCCCAAAATGGTACAGCTTAATGGGTCCATTTTATAATGATTATGCTCAAAATACTGGACTGCTCAGCAGAAACGAGTCTCTAGTGTTTTATAGTTTTTTTTTTTAACTGTCTTCATTTACCATAATCTTGTCATCTATCTACTGGAAGTGCAGTCAGCAAAACTTTGAGGATGGTAAAACAGTGCAGAATATTTTCAGGATATGAAATGATCCAAAGCAACAGTGATGTTTATTTTTTTGTTTACTCCAAAAGTTTGACATCGTAGAAAGTGCAAATATTATAACTTTCTTTCAAAATCTTTGTTTTTTAAACAGTTTTTATTCTGATCCCCTGTTCTAATTAAAGGCAGATTTAATGAGATTAAATATATTATCTCAATTTTCATTCATCCAGTTAAAAGGCTTTCATATTGCAACCATTTAGACATATTTAGATTAAATAGTAAGAATCTCGGTTCAATCTGTGAATCATTGAACTGTTTGTTGGAATTATTCCATCTATATCTACATCTATAATTAGCTTTGTGTGTCTGAGTTAGTAAAGTGGTCTGAGTGTGTTTTAGCACTCAGGGCTAGATGTAGAGTACAGTAAAGCACTTTTTTTTTATTATTTTATTCTTTACTTTATTTAAACCGTTTGTGTTTGTGTGCCTTTGTCAGCTCCGTTACCAGAAATGTTTGGACGCTCGCCCTCCCAGTCTGGCATCCTGTCTGCCCACTCCTCCTGCTGACTCAGTCGCCCGGCGGGTGAAGAAGGGCGTTCAGAGCCTGCTGGGCAGCTTCAAGAGCTACAGGTCTGGTTCTCAGTCTCCTTAAGTCGAGGCGCTGACGACCCTCTTCTGTCATGGAGCTCCCCCCCCCCCACACCCCCTCACAAATACTCACATTCTGCCACAGTTTCGCCTTACAACCGTTTCTCACGTCTGGTCTCTAGTCTGCTGTGTGGAGTAGTTTGTAGGGAAAACGTGTCTCAAGAAAACAATTTTTTTTTACGGCTTTTACTTTATACAAGAGTTTTAAAAATGCATTAGTAACCATGGCAACAGATGGTTTTGTCACTGGTTGGTGTGTCTGTACTATTTTTGTGTTTTTAACAGAAACAAAACAATGAATGTTGGTATTCGATGTAATATTTTTGACACTAAAATCAGCTCGAAGAAAAGAATGATCTATTCCTCCTCAGAAATGCTCTCATCAGCTCGTCCATCTCAGTGCAATTATCACCTCTAACATCATCATCATCATCGCTGAAGAACGTACTGTATCGCAGTTGTCGGACGATTTCACCTCTTTTGACTACTTTAGATTGTAATACATGCACTGGAAGCATCACAGTTGTGTGCAATGTAATTCTGTCCCTCCTTCTCCCAAATAATGTAATTATAGTCTTCCAAAGAATTGTACGATCATCTGTCCCGTAGTCAGCGAGCACCCTAGTCTGTTCTCATCCATTCTGCATGAACATTTGCAAGTTCAGTGCTAATGTGCAATAATTCAATTTTTTCGTAGTATGTAGAGGCGACAAGGGGGCAGTTCTTTGATCACTTTTAGTCCGACTAGATCAAGTTTGAGGCTAAAGGAACAACAGAGCCATGTTTGAAATCATTGTCTTATAACAAGTAATGTTCATAAAAAAAAAAGAATAAACTCTGGGTTTTCTGGCAGTTGTTTACCAACAACTACTCTATAGTACTGTAGAAACTCACCACAAGCTGCATGTTTGGATGGAGCGCTTAGCCTGCAGCAGTGTAGAGCCATTGCGATATATCCTGTAAATTGTTTCTGTGTGGAAAGAGTCTGAGCTGATTGGCGTTTTTTGTGTTACTTAGGCATGCCACTCTAGTTGGTGTTTTGATCACAAGCTAGCAGTAGAAAGTGAGACTTCCTGTCGCTTCTTTTACGGGTGAGTCAGTGTCCGTATCCACAGTTTGAATGAGCGGTTTATGTTTCTTTCCTCGTCCACATGTTGAAATGTGCTGACCTCTCCACTTCTTTTTTTAATTTTAACACTACAATGTATACAACTAAAACAAATTTCACTTTAACTATTTAGATGTAGTTTTTATTAAAAAAATAAAACACTAATAGCCAAGTTGTACTTTATCATCGTGTCTGTTGTGAGCGATCAATACAGTATGTAGCACAATAGCGATGGTCCTTTTGAATATTATTAATGCGGTTTGTAAGCTGTTTTGGTGTTTTCTGATCTTTACAGGTCATTTATCACATCAGCTGAGCTTTTACCAAGTAGTTAGCAGCTGAGAAGGGAAGCTGTTTTAACACTTTAGCACATAACAGTCCATATACCCTAACAAATACAGTCCAGGTGACTCTACATGTCTTTTAATCAACCAGAACACAGATATCATTTATATGAAAAAAAAAGAGTGCCAAATTATTGTTTTAATTGAGAAGTCAAATAGTCATTTCACATTATGAAATGGGGTAAAAATGAATGATTTTTAATTTGGTTTGCTAAAAGTTCTTACCAGCTGGTCCTGTGTATTTAAAATGCCACAAAAGATGAGCTACGTTGATCATGTGACTGCCTTTTCCCTCACGTTTCACCTGGAATTATTGTGCTTCTGTGTTGCCACTGACTGAGAAAAAAAAGCAGATTAAATTATTTCTTTTATGTAAATTGGGTGTAAAAAATGTGTATATATGACAAAAAAATCATTGCACAATAAATGTGAACATATCATGTCTGTTTACCTCGTGGTCTTTTAATATTGCTTATAATGGTGGGGGGGCTGCACAGGAGATGGTTTGTAAAGGGCGGGTCGGGACCTTACACCCTGAAAACACCTTCCTCTCTGGTTCAGGAAGAGCTGGATTATTAATGTTTGTTCAGCAGCAAAAATTTTCCCATTTAAAATAATAGAAACTGAATCCTCTAATAATTCTGTTGTTGTTCATGTAAGGAAATTTAAAAAAATCGTCCTGTGAGTTCAAAGGAAAGGCTGGTTTTTTGTCTCCCTGTGAGATGAAAGATGCACATCAGCTGTTGGACTCAGCAGACGACTAATAATAGGCTCTGCCACTTTCAAATGGTATCTGCTCGCCACTGACAGTGGGACACCGGCGCCGTCGGACAGATCAAGGCACGAAGGCAATCGCTTCTGCTCTGAAAGGGAAGATTGGGATCCTGGTGACGGGGGACTGATTGACTCCTGTTTGTACAGAGTTAAAGGATCAGAGTCTGCAGACGTGAATCCTATAGAGATGAAAAAAACATCTTGTTGGAAATACTGTAGTTCTCACATCACTTGCTAAGATTCAGGGAGTCAGCTAAGGTGAAGAATTTTCCCATTTAAACTCAGCGGACTGTTTTTAGAAACAAAAGGATTTTGAAAAAAACTTACATTTATTCTTATGGATGGAATTTTTTACTATTTAAATTCATCTAAAAATACAGGAATAGTTCAAATCTGTGTCCTGTAATCCTCATTTTCATAGCCTATTTAATAAAGCGATTCCTGTAGTGAGTCAACCAAGTCTTTTTATTTGATACGTCTTCAATATATATATATATATATATATATATATATATATATATATATATATATATATAGTGAACCTCAATTGGAGAACTTCTTTTGTGTGTTTTAGTTAAACTTTCCTTTTGTTTGTCCTGGTTTGACATTTGAGTCTGTCAGAATGAGATCAAATTAATTAGTTTCAATAATTTCATCCATCCATCCATCCATCTTCTTGACCGCTGCTTCCCTTTCGGGGTCGCGGGGGTGCCAGAGCCTATCCCGGCTACTGAAGGGCGAAGGCGGGG
>NC_050524.1:10621075-10628318 GCF_002922805.2 Oryzias melastigma | reverse complement strand
AAAAAAAAAAAAAAAAAAATAGCAAATGTTTTCCTACAGAAGTTCATGTGCTCCATAGAAAGATCTTTGCATTCCTTACAAACCCTTCAGGGCTGCAGACATGATGGCAGATGGTCTACATGTACTATATCTAAAGCAGATAAAGATCACTGCAGTGTTGCACTGACAGAAACACAGAAAAAGCTTCAGTAAATGAAAACAATAACATTATGAAAAAGGTTTCATGTTTGCACGGTGCGGGAATTGCATTAAATGTTTGTAATTCTCCATGAGAACTGCTCAAACTGCATAAATGAGATAGAGCTGTAGAAAAAGTGTAATGTTTTAACGTACTTTGTGCACATGTAAAAGGTATGGAAGAGGATTGGGGCCATAAAGGACGATGGAGAATTCTGACTTTATTTTCACAATTCTGAATTTAATCTTGGAATTCTGGCTTTAATTAAAATTGTTTTCTTTTTTTCAGAAATTAAACTTTTTCTCAGAGTTCTGACTATAATCTCAAACTTCTGACTTTAATCTCCAAATTTTACCTATTTTTCTCTCATTTTTTCTCTCTGACTTTTTAATCCCCAAATTCTTGCTTTAATCTGAGAAGTTTGACCTCTTGTCTCAGAATTATTATTTCATTCTTGGAATTCAATTTTTTTTTCAGAATTGCAACTTTTCCTCAGAATTCTGAATTTGATCCCATAATTTTACCCTTTTTTTCTTAGTATTCCAGTTTTAATCTTAGAATTCTGACTTTATTCTCAGACTTTGTTCTTAGATTCTGACTTTAATATCAGAATTCTAATTTTGTGAGAATTAAAAGTTTTAAATTCTGACTTTTTTTCTTAGAATGATTATTTTAGTCTTAATTCTACATTTCTTTTCTCGGAATTGTTACTTTTCCTCAGAATTCTGACTTTTTTCCAGTATTCTGACCTTTATCACACAATTCTGACTTTTTTACTTAATATTCCAACTTTAATATTTGAAATCTGGCTATAATCTCAGAATTCTAACTTTAATATTAGAATTCTAACTTTTTTCAAGAATATAAAGCTTAATCCCAGAATTCTGACATTTTTTTCTCTTTAATCTCTCAATCATGACTTTTTCCCCTGAGTTTTGACAATAATATCCAAATTCTAACTTTCCTTTTCAGAATTAAAGTTGAATCTAAGAATTCTGACTTGTTTCTCAGAACTCTGACTTTAATCTGCGGGGAGTTTTATTTTATTTAGTGAACTCGTCTTGTTTTCTTGTAAAACACCATTTTAGAACATGTCGCCCCGAAATTCTCGCTGCTCCTCTGTATGTCGCTGCTCGCTCCTGTTCTGTCATGCGTGTTCTCATATCTGAATGATTTATGCAGCCCGGAATTTGCTCAGTGTCAATCACAATTTCCATAAGTCTGCCCTTGGAGGAACTCATCACAATTATAATGATTCTTATGGCCTAATTATGCATATGGCATTTGTTTAATGGAGATTTATTTTGAGTAATGAATGTGTAGTCTTGTGGAACATTGCTTTTGCTTCTTGGTGTGGCGAAAGAGGAGTTGCTGCGCTCTCCAATCTAATCACCAATCAGAGACCAGATAAAAGGAGCCTCTGCCAGCCTCCTCTTAAACCCGGTATCAAGGTCTGATGGAAATCCCCGCAGCCTTTCCAACTGATTCACATTGCTAGAATGCACCTCTTTGTATCAGGACTCTCAAATCTATGCAGCCCCCCTCTTTTCTTCTCTCTCTCTTTTAGCAGAGCTTACCTGCTGTGATTGCAATCCCCTTTCTGCCCACTCCTGGGCTCTGCAGAGGTCCGTACCTCTTGATATTCAGAGATGACACTGATGAGGGCTAGGCTTTGGTCAAGGCCACAGCAAATCAAAAACGGGACCACAGGAGATGCGTGGAAGTGGAGAGCTGGATCAACTACAAAGGAGGGCATATCAGACGATGGTCCTTCAGGGAAACTTTACCCACACACAAATACAGAGAATGCAGGTGCATAATGATTATCCCTTCAAACTCGGAGAGCTTCATTAAGGGATTAAACAGTTGAATTTTAAAACGTCCAGTCATTTGTTGTCCAAAAAAAAAACCCTGATTGCTTCTCCTGCAGGGAAGCCAGCAGCCCGCTGATGTCTGGATAATCGTTTCTCCAGCGGTCCTTCGGCTGTTCCAGCAGCTCAGCAGTCGCTCGGTAACACTTCAGTAAACACAAATCTAACAGGAAGCGCAGTCTTTACTGGCTCTGCTGCACTGCAGCGTGCAGCATGCGATGCATGAAAACCCCAGACAAATCGGTTGGATCCAAAGCACACCTTCAAATTTGATCAAGGCTGGCAAAAGAAGAAAATCACAATGCAGGGTATAGTTAAACACTTAAAAAAGTATTTTTTTTTTGTTTAAAATGTATTATACAGCCTTTTTAACACTAGGATGATAGAATAGAATAGATTTGCTCATCTTCAACTGTGGAAATCTGACCTTAAATAAAAGGAACAGTAAAAGAGCATCTATAAAAGTTAAAAATGTATATTTTTTCTGTAATTTTAAAAAAGATATATTTTTAGGTGTTTAAAAAATAATGAATGGAAAAAACAAAACCTGCTTGAGAAACGATAGCCATTCCTAAAATGACTTCTTCTGAGATCAATTTTTTCTTTTTTCCATGGCTCACTGACTTCTTCTTTTCTTTTGTGACTAAATCACCTCTGTGGGGATCCACACAGCCCTTCAGTTCCATTAGAAAGTGTCAGCACTCATACTGAACGTAGAGTGGCATCTGTCAGGACCTTCACTTTTCATTTTTTAACAAGAGAAAAAACAAAATGCAGTCTTTTATTCTCAAATTCCAAATTAAATAATATTTAAAAAAAAGATTAGAAGGAAACTGTTTCATATCCTTTAGCCAAAATGTTGCAAAAGATGAAAAAAATGTTTATAAAATGAACAACTTAAGTATTTAAAGAAAAGAGCTTCTAAATAGCTCAATGTTTCTGGGGTTTTACTGAAAAAAATCAGAGGTGAGCTGCTGTACTAAGCATCAACACAGCTGTGATGGTGTTACTGTATCGTCCTGGATCCTCTGCTCATCTGACACTAAAGAACACGACAAAAATTGGGTATTTTATTATTTAAAAAAGGCTTGTTGATTCAAAATAAAATATTTTAAATAAGTCATCAGAGAGGCTCGAAACAGATTTTTTTTTTATTTACAACTTTATGGGCCATATTTTTTTGGAATAATACATTTTTTTGGGTTATAGTATTTTTTTTTACCCATTTTTTTTTTCCTTAGTTAAAATATATCAAATATATATTACAATAAAAGTTGGTCCCTGCTGTTGTAAGTCAGAGAAATAGGTGAAAAAAGAATAACTTTGAGGTTCGTATTTACATAATATGAGAGAAAGTAGCAACTGACTAAATTTTGAATTTACCAGTTTGATTCAGAAAAAAGTGAATTAGTACAGTCAAACTCTCAAAAAGTTTCTATGCAAATTGATTGCGATTAATATCACAATTTTGCAAACAAACAGACAAAGAAATGAGAGCTCCCTTGAAGGTCTCTGCACTAATATGGCTGAGCTGACTGTGGCGCATGTTTAATGATGAACAGAGAGATTAATTTACCCGCAAACAAATCTGCGCGAGGAGCCAGCAGCTCCTTTCCAGTCCATTCTCCTGTGACTTTCAGCCTATCTGACGTGTGAAGCCCTCCCAAGGCCACTGCAGCAAATTGCATTGTTACTTTGCAAATTTGTTCAACCAATCAACTCAATCTCACTTGAGGTACCAGTCTGACAACGGGAATGATTAGAAACCCAGGCCCGCTCGCTGCCTGTCACCGGGGACCGAGATGAGAGCAGAATTACAATGAAGCCTGAAATTGCGTGTTATTGTTAGCTCTCTGTGTTCCTGTCCCTTTTTCTCCACATCTGTCCCCTCGATTCTGTCCTCCGCAGATGTGGTAACAAGGTGTGACTGTTGAAGACAAAGCCAAAAGAGCAATTGTCTTGGATGGGAGACGAGAAATAGCTCATGTCCCGTCTTTCATTAGGGGCCAGACCTGCCGTCAGTGGAGTGTAAAATCCTCTGATTTGGGAGATGAAATATGCAAAGTGAGTGTAGGACTAGACCTGCTGGTTTTGTTATGTGACGGCAGTCGCAGGAAGTAGCCCTTCTTTGTGAGGGATTTCTGTCGGCTCCTCAGGATTGGACAAAATATATTAAAAGGACGGCAGGAATTGTGAGTGCAGAGGGCAGAGGCATTTTTTTTATCAGTCTCTCCTCACACGCTGCATTCGAGAGGAGGCTATACGGGGTGAAATGACCTGACGGGGGCCGAGGGGAGGAGACGCAGGCTGTTGATTCTCATTTCAGCGCCCCCCATCTCCCAGCAGGGTTGTCTGAGACACAGATAAATACTGCCACCAGTGCGATTTATAAGCTGCGCAGCAGACACAATTTCACCCATTACCCGACAAAAGTCCGGCACGCTTCAGTCGCCTGCATACAGACTACCATCATTTCAGCTGCCATTTTTCAGAATCCTCACCTTCTCCTCTCACTCTGCTCTGCACCACAGGAGGGGAAACCCTGAATGCTTATTTTTTTGGAAGGAATGAGGCATCGAAGGAGAAAAAGATACTTGCTTCTTTAATCCAAGTTTCAGAATACAAAAGGCTCAATTCTTCTCATCAGTTGGTTTTAATAAGTCACACAATAAAACATTTGCAGTTTTTTCTTTTAATGCTTTGTTGTTGTTATCTTTTATTTTGAAATTCTTTGTTTTTGCCGCATTCTGACCTTATGGAAATGGAAGGGTTTCTGTAACCTGAACAAACCTTAAAGGTTTGCCAAAGCAAATTGAACGTTGACGATGGGCCAGGCAATTCACAAGAGCCTCTTTGCCAAGCCTTTCATTTGTCGGGTTTGACCAGACTTAAACCAAACACGCCATGTGTCCGTCCTCCTCTAGGCTGACGTCCGTGATTGTAGGGGTTCAGCTTCGGTCTAAATCCGAGTCCATGATGCTTGAGTCCTCAGTCACAAAGCAAGAGACGGTTCACAATACTTTAACCCGTGTGTCTGCAGTAAAGCAGACCTCATTGAAAGTTTAATGTGGTGAGAAATCAAAAAATGAACCAATCAGTCTCAAAAAGGACCACAGAGTGGCGAATTAAAGGATTATACAGTGGATTCAAGCAGCAGAAGTAGGATTTTCTCCCTTAAACCAATTGCAACCCATCGACAGCAATTGGTCCGAGTCACGTTTTTAGAGGAACTACTGTCGACAATCATGAATAAGCTTGCTCCAGTTTTCGTTTATTGGTTATGTTTACCATTTGCATGATTTACAAAAAAATGTACAGAATACACTAACAACCAATAAAAGAGAATAGGCTGAAGCGCATGACGCTTATTAGATGCCTATCCTTCAATATTCTACAAGCTTGTTAGAAGTCCGCACCTTTCCCTCTGAAAGCGTGCTTGGGAGAATTCATCAATCGAATGTTTGAGGTAGGGTCACTGAACACCACATGTTTTTACTGAGGCATTTGGTTGGTCAGTTTATTACTTGATTTACTTGCGATAAAGAAAAAATATCTTTAAAAAAAGTTGGATTAGAAAGAATGTGTTAAGAATGTATCAAAGCAAGAATGGTTATTCTGACTGGTTAAGATGATTGAGCAATAACTGTCTATTTCTAAATAGACGTCCCTGGGATTTTTATTTCTTGGAACCAGCAGGTACTTCCTATTTGGAACACGACAGGAGATGGGTTGCTATTGATATACAGTCTATGATTCACCCTCACACTATTCACACTGATGGAAACTCTTCTGCCAGACACTGGTACCAACCTATGACCATCAGAAGCAATGTGGGGTTCAGTGTCTTGCCCAAGGACACTGACACATGGGCGGGAACCGAACCTCCAATCCTCTGATCAGAGGTTGACCTCTTCACCTTGGAAGCCCCAGTGTTCAGAGTAGAGCTCCTGCTCTTTCACATCATTAGGAGGCTTCAGAGTGATCGTTATGGGTAAAAAGCAAGGCAGATCCATGATAAACCGGACAGATTCTGTCTTCTAGATTAACTTGGATTAGCACATTGTCGTTCCACAAAATATGAAAGAGAGAAATCTGTTCATTTTACACAGTTACTGATTTCAGAAGTAAATCATTCTGATTTTTGGGATTCTTGACAAAAAAAACAAAACATAATGCTGTTTTCTTCTGTTGTCACTTTAGAGACCACTTGACAAATTTAAAAGGAAATTAGGTTCAAGATGAACGTTTTCTTCATTGTACCCAACTAATCTTTTCACTTTTATTCCATGTTAGTCATAGTTGGAGTTCTATTTTTCTGGATGGTGTACCTGTTTATCTGCTGCCTGCGCAGGAAAGCGGATGTAAACCTCACAAACATCTCACCTTGTGGGTAAGATGAAGACACGCCGAGTTCTGGCCTCTGTTCATCTTCTCACTTAATCTGCCGATCTGTAAACTACTTCTTCACTTTTCTACTTGTAATTGTGTTTATTGATCCCAGCATGTTGCTGCTGTGCATTCTAGAGCAACAATAATCTGATAAGCATCATTGCCCGGTAAAGCGGATTAAACTTAGGTCAGATTTATTTTTGAGTGTTCATCCACAGATGAGAAGTCTCACCGCATAATCCTGTTACTGCATTTATAGTTTTGAATGATTCTGTCTGGATGTTTTGGGAAGTAATATATTCTCGCTCATATCTAGTTATGAAACTAAAGAATAACCGTGTTTGGAGTCGAGTGACTGGCTGTGAAAGATAAAATATTGATGAAATGAGCAACATAACTGCATTTGAGTGTGAAAACTATAAACTATTTCTGCATTCGGTACCAAAAAAAAACCAACAAACACAATCTTCTCTGTTGGCTATTTTGTTTCCAAAAGTATTAAAAACCACAATCTGTCCTCCCCGTTCTCATTCAAAGTCAAATTACTCTTTCCAGGCCTGCCAGTAATATAGGTTAATTGTTCTGGATGGCTGGATCACTTCCATGCAGTTCATCCAATTTCCATTTAAATTGAGCTATCGGAGCGTGACACGCTTGGCTCCGCTCCGCCGCAGACGGGCGACACTGCTGGAAACCTGTTTACAGGTCATGCCGGAGACCCAAGTTGCTCACAACAAATGAAATGCAAGCGCCACACTTTGCTGGTTCTCTCGCTTTAAAAGGGAGCCACGTGGAGGTGGTCAAG
>NC_050524.1:10615676-10617102 GCF_002922805.2 Oryzias melastigma | reverse complement strand
TTTAGAAAAATGTATTGACAAATACTGACTAGTAAATTGACATTTTGGTTTTAGAACAAAAAGAAACACAACAATAGCTGTCATAATGCCATAGAAGAAATTACAAAGCAGAGCATGAAAGCGCAGCTGGAGTATATATTGACTTCAAAAAAGCATTTAAAACCATAAATCATGGATTAAGAAGTCTAGCATGGAAGTGGATAAAATTATCTAACAGGAAGGGTACAGCATGTTAACGTTTATTAATATACTTCAAGTAATCTTAAAATTACATGTGGGGTGCCTCAAGGCTCTGCATTAGGAACAAAACTATGCAAATAAAATACAATAATTTACTTCGAGGGAAAATTAATTCAAAAATTAAAGAAAAATCCAATTTAAAAAATAAAATAAATAATCAAATAAGTGCTTTGAAACAATAAAGACCTTGGTTTAGAGAAAATAGTGGAGAATGATGATTCTGAAATGTATTTTAGTTTGGTGGTTTAATGTTTGTCATTTTTCCTCCACAGAGTTACTGTAACTTGACACCGAGCAAATTTGATTTTTTCTACCCCGCAGCCCTCTCTTTTGCCCCGCCTTGCTCTTAACTTCCTGCTTTGTTGAAACTTGAAATCAGTCAGTGATCGAAGCCTTCAGAGACGGACCGTGAAGCTTTATTTGTTGTGAAAAGAAACACATCAGAGGAAAAACTAGAGAATTATTTATCAGGAGAGTGTAATGGTGAGTAGAAGCGTTCATTTTTCAGCTTGGTTTTCATTCTTTATCATTGATTTATAACTTTTATTTTATCCGTCTTTTGCTTCAGGCGGACAGACAAGAAGAAAAGTGAGTTAAAAGATTTTCTGACCGTTTCTGTCATAATCTGCTGTAGTTAGAACTGAGTCCTGAAATGTTTTCATTGCAGGCTTGAATATCTGTCAGAAGAAGCGGTTTTCAGGAGGAATGCCTTCATCCTCATAACCACGATGGTTGACCTGAGTAACCAGACTCCTCAGGATACGTCCATGTTGGTGGAGGAGGTTTGTTCTAATGGAAACATGATCACACACAACTAAAAAATAGGAAATGATGCCTTTTCTGTGTTTTTCTTGAACTCCCAGGTTCTTGACAGCGTGTTCTTTCTGGGAGCGAACAACTGTCCACTGTTTTCACCCCGAAGTCTTCTGGATGATGATGATGAAATACTGGACTGGTTGAAGAGAGAGTATCCTCAACCCTTTCAACTTTATTTGACTCAATTTCCCAGGAGGTGTCCATTTTCCTGTTTGCTAGACATGGTAGGATCTTCTCTGATGATGGAATAGTTCATTATGATGTTTATTTTATAAACTCAAAGACAACTGTAGACAATAACAAGTTAAACATACTTAAATCTTCCTTTAGCTTTATTTTTGTTTTTTCAGAACTCTAAACTATAAGGTAG
>NC_050524.1:10613292-10615283 GCF_002922805.2 Oryzias melastigma | reverse complement strand
AGGAGGAGTCCATTTTCCTGTTTGCTAGACATGGTAGGATCTTCTCTGATGATGGAATATTTCATTATGATGTTTATTTTATAAGCTCAATGACAACTAGACAATAACAAGTTAAACATACTTAAATCTTCCTTTATCTTTATTTTTGTTTTTTCAGAACTCTAAACTATACGGTAGATAAAATATATTAGTTTCTGCTATTGCTGGATTAGTAGTCCTGCTGGATTAACAAAAACCTGTGTCACCTTCCTGCAGTTCTTCCTGCTACCGAAGATCTCATTTATAAGTTTCAGTTTCTCTAAAATGAAACTCAGTTCCTGTCAGACGTAAATCAAAATGGCGTCTGAACATCAAAATGGCGTCTGAACGTATGGGAGGACCTAAACAGCTTTAAAGGTTTTGCAAAATGATGACATAATTATAACTCAAATAAGCATAAAAGGATGAAGAAACAGAAACATTTTATAGTCATATTTTAAAAGATTATTTAATTTATATTCAAAGACATATAAAAACAATAAACCATTTACACTTTATTTGATTTCTAGGTCAGGAAGTCTTCTAGATTGTGATGCTTTTGCTCACATCTTGATCCTTTTTCCATCAGGTCGTCTCCCTCTATGGACAAGAAAATGAAGATCAGATAAAAGACAAACTGAAGATCATTCTTCATCAAATGAAAGAAGGAACTAATTTCCAGATATTATTCTCCTCCACCAATGTCGGGTAAGTTACATATAAAAAGAGAAGTTAAATTAGTTTACTCAGGAAAGACTAGAGGATCTCCTGGCCCACCAGCCGTCCCAAGTTAATCACGGTGGATCTCGTAAGTCACACTGACAGATTTACAGTCAGACTTGCATTAGCCAGTCGTCTAAAAACAACCTGAAACAAAGGCACCTGCCAATAGCCCTTTAATAAATCCAATTTTGTCACAAACCTCGCCCCTCCAACCAAATCAACACAATCTTCAATACAGGGAAGAGGGAAGGAATCCAGTCTAGTGACCGCGTTTATCTTGCGAAAGTCGGTATAAAAGAGGAAAGTCTGATCAGGTTTTGGCACCAACAAGCACGGCGAGGCCCAGCTGGAATTAGAAGGTATGGCAATGTTGTTACTGATCATGTACTCTACCTCCAAATCAAGCAGTTTTTGCTTCTCAGGGTGAACCCTATAGAAACGTTGTCTGATAGGATCAGCATCCCCTAAATCAATATCATGTTCTATCAAGTGGGTACAAGACGGAGTGTCCCGGAAAAGGTATTAAAACTGGCGTATCACACCAAGTAAAGGGTCACGCTGGGAGGCCATCAAAGAGTCCAAAGAAGCTTCTAAAGAGGTTAAATTATTCAGAGAACTATACACCCCAAACTCTTTCTGATCCCTTAACCATTCCTCCACTATTGGAGAAACAACCAGAGAAACAGAGGAGGAGGTCTGCAGACCAACACCCCGAATCACGAGAGATGTAAGGTTTCAAAAAGTTCACATGAGTCAACTGAGTCTTATTCAGAAAGCTGCCGAAAAACAGAATGAGGACCTGTGTACTTCGCTTACAAAGCCATAACCTGTGTTGGAACCCCAAGACACCGCTTATGGGGTCCCTTTGTGTCTTAAGTGATTATGTATAAAGTGGGAGAGCACCCGGCCATCCCCACGCCAAGACCTCCCGCCGGGGGAGCAGCAGCAGCCAGGACCCCCCAACAACCGCCACGGAGCCGTGAAGAGAAGAGAATCCGCCCGCTGGGCAATCCCGCCAAACACCCAGACCAAGGCATGCGGGACCTCCGCAGAGGCCCCCCACACCCAAGAGCAGGAAGGCAAAGGAACACAGAGAGTGAAGGCCCCAGCCCAGCCAGAAGAGCAGCTCCCCACCGTGACAGGAGGGCCAACGCAAGCCCCCCGCTCGGAGAGCCCCCCAACCCCAGAAGAGCAGCCCACCACCCAGCAGCACCAAGCATCCCCCCGCCCCACCCGAGGTACGAGCCAGG
>NC_050524.1:10574741-10613192 GCF_002922805.2 Oryzias melastigma | reverse complement strand
TGATATCAAGGATATCTATTTTATACTGGATTGGCTTGCCATATTGGCCCGCCCATAGCTGTTGCTGCGTCACAAACCTGAGCTTTCTCAAGCCGCTGGTTTTTATCTGCTCCTGATGCATCACAATTCAAAAAATGTAATTTTAAGTTTAATTTCCCTTATATATTTGTCCTCCGTTATAAAAAAAATGCCACAAAAACATGTTAAAAATGCTTCATTTCATTGTAATAGAGAGGATAACAGATTTAAACCTCCCCTGATTCATGTGTTCTGCGATCTTAGTCTGCTATCGTCACACTTCACGTTTTTAGATGAAAAGGAATCGGCCAAAGCCTGTTCACTTTTTAACCAGAGGAAATGTTTCTCCTTTTCTTTTTCCATTTTTTTTTTTTTTTGATCCTCCCACCATCATATTTCAGAACCTCCGTCACTGACCTCAGAGTGAGAGCAAATGCTTCAGCACAGCCCTGTCAGATGCAACATTAAAACATTTAACCAGGTAAAATGGCCTCTATGACCTCACATTCAGGCACGCTCACTCAGGTCGGGATAAGAAGATGGAGGTCAAAAAAACACACAAACAGATTTATCTACATGATACTAAATAACACAAGAATGGAACTCATTTAACCTCCTGGCGTTTCCTGTTGAACTGAGTCAAAGACGTAGATTAGCAAATCGAATCAAACGTTTTCAAATTTGTTGAAGTTTTGAAATATTCAGACTGAGGCTCATGCAATGATGAGAAAGTGTCTGCAATATTTGGTCTGGACTTCAAACAGCTGTCTCCCAGCCACATCCCTAATATTATTTCTGAAAGCTTGATGTTACAGACGGAGCCCCATCCCCCCCATTCTGAATGCCCTGCAAACAAAACTGCCTTTTTCTACGCCTTTTACATCATTTTCTGCCTCCCGTTTGCCGCCCAGCACCTCCTTTCGCAGTTCCAGCTGTGTGTGCAGACTTCCTTGATGTGATGTGAAGAAATTTCCTCAACTCAAACTGACAAATTAAAAAAATGTCTTCTATTGGCATAAATCTATGATTTTTCTAATAGAATATCACGATGCACATCTCACAATACGATACATATCACGATATATCCAAACAAAGGACCAAAGACAATATTTGGCGTTTTTATTCCGAGTGACTCAGAAAACCAAAATTAAATCAAAATTAAGACGTTGAATGACATGTTTGCTTACAAATAATTATTAAAAAATTGTCTCTGCACCATTTTATATTGATACAAGTACCGCCAAATGAAATATCGCGATATTTCATGGTATTTTTTCTTACACCCCTATATATAACATATAAAAAAGTATTTGTGTCCGACTTTACCCATGAGCCAGGCTGGATTTCGAACATGCCTTTGGTCTCATGCATTAGTAGTTAGCCTTCAGCCGACCTTGACATGAACAGAAGGAGCCTGAGGCGGTGGGCTGAGGGCTGGGCTCCTCTCAGGTTCCCTCCCCTCTCCCCCCAAAAGACTGCAAAAGAAAAAAAGAAATACATGTCCAGATACATCTATTGTTCTGTGCCATGATCTTCACACGGGCTGCTAAAACAAAGCCCCCCTCCCATTAATATTTATAGCCTTTCTAAAGGGATGAGATCAATGGAGAGAAGCGAAAAGAGAAAAGAGGGAGTGACTGAATAATCATGGCCCATCCACTCTCAGCTCCCCGGCTCTGCAGCCTCTCTGAAGAGGAAGAGGTGTTTAAGGTAAGTCAGCAAGACATCCAACAAGAGGGGGTGTGGGGACTGCCTCCTTTTGTATGGCTTACATTCTAGTTTTTTTTATGTGCCAATGCTCACTTCACCATTCCTATTAAGCTACAAAAACACTGGCATGTGAAACTACGTTCACACCGGCCACAACAAACGCATGTTCAAGCAACCACTTAAAAATGAATGCTCGTTTCAGGCTTCCACGTTCAAAGCTTTGACGTCCACGCATTGCTACACAAGTTTTTAAGTCTGATTTTGGCTTCCATTTGGGCTGTTTTTTAGTATTTGCTTTTCAACTGTTTTTGTTTGTCTGTTTAAAAGGCTAAGAAATTATTTGTGTTTCTACCAGTTGTTTTTATTATCATTGAACATTTTCATTTGTTTTGTATCATAGTTGTTCCTTTTGGTTTGTTGACTGTTTTGCATTCACTTCTTCACTTTTTATTTTAATAACTAATTTCCATTTAATTGAAAATATCAGAATTCTGTTTTTATGTTTATAAAGTATTGAAAAATGTTTTACTTCATATTTTTAGATACATCTGTCTGCGGTGACACCAGCTTAACTATCACTGCAGTCTTTGCCGCTGTAGCTGACTTTCATTTCCATTGAATTGTTCCTCCACAGCTGCAAATGTGTGGGAGTGTTCGAGAGTGGACTCGTAGTGGACTCCCGGTGGAACTCCAGAAAAAAACAAATAAATAAATAAATTAGACATCTGGAGACTGTCTGCCTGTCCTGTGAGCGAATGGGCTTCTGTGCGCAGTATGAAAACAAGATGGGAGGTGTGTCCAGTGCTGCCCCTCTTGACTGACAGCAGCCCTGCAGAGCAGTCTGGGCAGTGAAGACATCACTAATCAGACATGTTGGAGTCCTCCTTCTGTTCTTCCCGCTGTGGTAAAACAAGGAGGGAAACCTGGCTTGATGGTCACATCTCTTTTCAAAAGTACAGTTTCTTCATGAGGAAAGGAGCTGCAAGTACAAAGGGAAAGAAAGGTGAAGGAATTCTTTTGTGCTGCAGGGATAGAATACGATATGTGTTTGCCCTCTGAGGGGGTGGGTGCAAAGCAAACTAGAAACCAACAAGCTTTGTGGCTTTTCCCTTTCCAAGTTTGGATTCACAGCGTGTTTTTTTTGTATTTATTTTGTGTTCTTCATGATCCATCTACTTTTCTTTCCACTCTTTCTCCATTCTCTGCACGCTACACGGGTTGGCAGGTTGTGCTCTGGGAGGTCGAGAGGGCGAGGGCAGCGTTCTCAGACTGTAGGACAGAGAGCTGAGACAGCACGGCCTTCAGCTGGAACACTGAGTGCAGCAGGAACGGCGAGGCCACGGAAAGTCACGGACAACCATGACCTCAATACGTGAGCGGAGACCAAAAAAAACCCCAGATCTGTTGAGCCACGCCGACCTGCACCTACATGAGTCTGTACAGTGGTGCGTTCTGCTCACAGTGAAGCAGACAGAGCCGAACATAAATTATTGGTAAAGACCAGAACTTTCCAGAATCTTTAATAATAATACATTTTATTTATATCGCACCTTTCTGGACACCTTATAGGTAAAAACAAAACATAATGCACAGCTTAAAAAATACAGTCATTACACTTATAAAATGTAGTAATGTTCCATTAATTAGGGTGGATATGCCAGTTTGAAGTGGTGGTGTGGCAGTTTCACCCATCTGAAACTCCACACAGGAACTCACACATGCACAACATACATTCAGGGACCAAGCTAATGCCAGTTGGGTGGGTGCACACACTCTACTGCAAAACATCTAAGCAAGATCCCTGATGACACTACAAACACACATGCACGCAGGTTTCAATTCCTTTATTATTTTGGGTGTTTTGTTTGGATGTATTATGTTAAATTGTATTTTTTTTTTCTGTTGCTGACTTATGTTTGCTTACCTTTCAGTTGTATTTCCTGGTCAAAGGACCCGAGCTCTGCTTTTGGCAGGCTTTTGTAGTGCCTGACCAAAAGTCAGTCATTAAGCCCAAAGTGGAACAACCTGGTCCAGGGGAGGGGCCATGTATTATAAATTGCCATGTTCACTGTGTTTGGGAGGTGTGGTGTGTCTAATGTTGGCTTCAGTGAGGCTGTTGCCTGCTGTCAAATAAACACAAAAGTATTTTTCATAGACACAAAGTGTATGTCTGTTGCCTTTGCCTTGGACCTGCCAGTCACACTCTGGACCAGAGTGTGACTTTTGGTGTCAGAAGTGGGATGACGACCCAGATGACAAGGAGCAAGACTGCCAAATTGGTGACGGAGCCAGAGCCAGTTGAACCTGAACCTGATGTGGAGGTTAAAGGCTGGACGACTGACGATGGTGATGAGGGTCCTTCCTTCCAGCCACCACGTGCTGCGTCTTCAGAGCAGGAGATGGTCACACTACTGCGGGAGTTCATCTGTGCCCAGAGGAGCAGAGAAGAGATCCTGATTGGGGAGCTCCAAGGTCTGCGGACGGTGATGGAGGCCGACAGGGCGTCACCTTCTCTGACCGGTGTAGCGGTTGCTGCCTCTCCTACAGGACACTCCTTGGGTGGGCCTTCACCACTGCAGCAGCCCGCACTACAGTCGCCACAATCAGTTCCAGTCCTGCGGAAAGACCCCAAACTGCTACCGTTCCAGTCTGGTGAGGACATTGAAAATTTCCTTCTACGTTTTGAACGTGTAGCAAAGACTTGGGCTTGGCCAGAGACGGAGTGGGCCTACAGACTGGTTCCTCTATTGACTGGGAAGGCATTGGAGGCCTATTCTGCCATGGATGAGGACCTTTCTGATTCATACTCGGATCTGAAGCAAGCCCTTTTGACTAAATTTGATATTTCTGCTGAGACCTATGGCCAGCGTTTCAGGAATACAACTGTACCTCAGGGAGAGACGCCCACTGAGACCTACCAGTGTCAAAAGGGTCTGTATCGACGATGGATTAAGCCAGACCAGTGCAGCGTGGAGGACATCGGTGAGGTCATCGTACTCGAGCAGCTACTGAGGATGTTTCCACCTGACGTCTGTACCTGGGTTAAGGAGCGGGAACCCACCACTGGCTTGCAGGCGGCAAAACTTGCAACTCAATATGTCAACGCCCGACAGCCCCAGGTGACCAGGACTTCACAATGTTTGTTTCACATGGGACAGGAGAACAGCCGGCTTGAAGGTCAGAGGGTCAAAAACCCTGGGACATGGGGACCTGTGGGGGCTACAAGAGTGGAGCAGCAGGCCACTGTTTATCAAGGTGCTGTTGGGACTAATAGGTTTGGACATCAGGTTAGTTCCAGTCGTGGGGAAATCATCTGCTACTACTGTCAGCAACCTGGTCACAAGGCCTCAGATTGTCCCATCAAGAAGCCAAAGCTTTCAGGTTACTGCTATGGTCCCTGTAATGATGACTTGAATAGACAAAGTACCACCACGGCTGCGCCAGGAGAGTGGGGAGGTAATGTGGCAGTTTCACCCATCTGAAACTCCACACAGGAACTCACACATGCACAACATACATTCAGGGACCAAGCTAATGCCAGTTGGGTGGGTGCACACACTCTACTGCAAAACATCTAAGCAAGATCCCTGATAACACTACAAACACACATGCACGCAGGTTTCAATTCCTTTATTATTTTGGGTGTTTTGTTTGGATGTATTATGTTTAATTGTATTTTTTTTTCTGTTGCTGACTTATGTTTGCTTACCTTTCAGTTGTATTTCCTGATCAAAGGACCCGAGCTCTGCTTTTGGCAGGCTTTTGTAGTGCCTGACCAAAAGTCAGTCATTAAGCCCAAAGTGGAACAACCTGGTCCAGGGGAGGGGCCATGTATTATAAATTGTGTATGTGTATGAAAAAGTGTATGTCTGTTGCCTTTGCCTTGGACCTGCCAGTCACACTCTGGACCAGAGTGTGACAGGTGGGTCTTGAGATTTTTGGCAAACTGAGGGGGTGAGTTCAGAGGGACGGGAGTTCCAGAGCTGGGGGACAGAGCGACTGAATGCTCAGATGAGGCGATTGGTGGGTGTAGGATCCAATGGGACTCTTCACTATCCATGGACGTATTGTGACGCTGTGTGCAGTTAGACGAATCGACACACACGAAGGACCGATTCCAATCAGAGATTTAGAATTATCCTGTCCAGATGGAAGTCTTCTGACTGTCTCTTTGTGGAGGGAAGCAGCACTGAAAGAGCTTTCACCGAATATGTCCGTGTCCATTTCACACTGTCGACTTTCCAAAAACCTGTCTTTCGGGCTGAAGGCATCCTCAACCCATTATACAGAGATCCAGGAGACAGCGGTGACCACCACAAAAAGGACTTTGACAATAAACGGGCTCGCCATTACCAATGAACAAGAAGTGCTGATAAGCACATCTGATGGTGGAGAGATGTCCACATCGCTTGACATCTTGAAAAAGTGTGTGCCAGGAGTCGATCTGGAAGACATATTGGAGCTCCTACCTTTAAAGGTGGAAGTTTCAGTGGAGGGTGACACCATTGTAGATGTTTGTGAGTGAATGCTATCTGTGAAAGGCTGTTTTCTTCTGTTCCTGTGAAGTTTGGTTCTTTTTAAACTTTTCAAGAAGTTACACAGTTGACCAAGAATAGCAGAAATGTTCTACGTGGACCATTTGCACATTTGCTCTTTAAAGATGCACCTTCATTCATTTTGATATAAAGCCATTTTTTTATGTTTAGGTGTACATATATTTAAATGGCTTTTAGGTATGTTATACCCCCCTGTCTTGTCACTATTACCTCATAATAAGTGCAATTGTGGAGTGCCACCTTCTTTTTAAGATTTGTATTTTTTACACTTTTATTTGCAAAAGCAGTTTATAATGTGAAAAATGTTTGTGCTTTCCACCCAGTGTGCAGTTGCTTTTTAAAGTTTTATTTTCTAAAAAGGCAACAGAGTGTTCAAGCCTTGATTACAATTTTTTTCCTTGTCTTCTTTTTAATTGGTAGAAGCTGTAAGAGAGTAAACAAAGTTCCATCTACAAGTTGGATCCCATAATGGATAATGGACTTCTAAGAGTAGGTGGAAGACTGAGCAGAGGAGCAATGCCCGAAGAAAGTAAGCATCCTCTTATCCTTTCAAAGGATCAGCATATCTCCATGCTCATTTTGAGACAGATTCATCAACATCTTGGTCATGGTGGTCGGGCTCATACACTCTCCAAAGCAAGACAGAAATTTTGGATAACAAATGCTAACTCTGCTGTTAGACAAGTCATTTCAGAGTGTACATTTTGTCAACGGTACCATGGGAGACCAGTAACCCAAAAAATGGCTGATCTTCCAAAGGAACGAATCTCTCCTGATGTGCCTCCATTTACCAACACGGGTGTTGACTACTTTGGTCCACTGGAAGTGAAGAAAGGACGAGGAACTTGCAAGCGCTATGGCGTCATCTTCACATGTATGGCAAGCAGAGCTGTGCATTTGGAGGTTGCAACATCTTTGGAGACGGATGCATGCATCAACGCTTTACGTCGCTTTATTAGTAGAAGAGGACAAGTGAAACATCTAAGGTCAGACAATGGCACAAACTTCATTGGTGCCAATAAAGAACTAAAAAGAGCATTGTCTTCCTTAAACCAAGACAAAAGCTTTTGACACAAGCTGGAATACAGTGGACTTTTAACCCACCAGCAGCTTCACACTTCGGAGGCGTATGGGAGCGTTTAATCCGCCTGATACGCAAGGTTCTTTGTTCAGTTCTGCGTCAGCAGCAACTGGATGATGAAGAACTGTGCACAGTACTCTGTGAAATAGAGGCAATTCTAAATGATCGTCCACTCACAAAGATGTCTGACAATCCAAATGACTTGGAACCTCTTACACCAAACCATCTTCTTCTTCTCATGAGGAAACCTGCACTGCCACCTGGAATATTTGATCCAAATGATCAATATGTCAGAAAACGTTGGAGGCAGGTACAATACCTTGCTGATCTCTTCTGGAAAAGATGGATTCGGGAATACTTGCCATTACTTCAAGAGAGACAGAAGTGGAATCAAAGGAAGAGGAGTTTGTCAGTTGGAGATGTTGTCGTAATCATGGACTCCTCATCGCCCCGGGGTTCCTGGATACTTGGAAAAGTTTTGGAAGTTTATCCTGACAAAAGGGGACTTGTACGATCTGTAAAGCTGCAAACTAAATCTAATATCATTGACAGACCTGTATCAAAACTTTGCCTGTTGCAAGAAGTGTAATCTATGTGTGGCTCTTTTTGAGAGGTTTTGGTAAATTGTTATTTAATTGTATAACAATTTAAGGGCCGGTGTGTAGGAGCCCTATTGTGAAATATGTCCTGTGGGTGTCGCTGTTGTGATCTGTTATCTTGCTGTCATTATGTGGTCTGTCATAAATTGAGTGTGATTGGCTGACGTCAGACAGGTGTGCGTCAGCCAGAAGGAAAACAGGTTTCGACCGCTGTAGCGGGAAATCGATCAAAATAAGTATAATCCATATCAGTTATTGTAAAGAATAAATGACAGATTTATTGCAAAGGATATTGGAGTGACAGACTTATTTTTTTTGCGTCGTACAGGAAAACGACGGCCCGATTAGCGCGTCAAGCCAAGTCTATCTGGCGTCACACATCGCAGTAGCTCTAAGTGCTAGAACGAGTGAGTTAGTTTCTAGACCTTTTAGCTCCTACAGTGGGTACAACCAGCTTAAGGGAGGAGGAAGACCTGAGGCGGGAGGGAGTGGCAACATGGAAAAGGTCACAGAGGTATGGAGGGGCAAGGTTGTGGAGGGCTTTGAATGTCAGAATAAGGAGTTTAATCCGTTGAGGCACTGGCAGCCAGTGGAGCCGCTGCAGGACACAATGTATTGACAATATATTCTGTATATGGAAGTAATATAGTTTTCAGTATGATAAAAATACTACAATTATTTCCATTTTCATGTACAGCAATATACTGTATTATTTAGTGATTTATACAGGAATGTTGTGATGTATACAGAACAGTCCTACAAAATATTAACTAATCTACTGTGTATATATCTAATTATTTCACATAATATTATATGACACGTCATACTTTTGGTGAATGAGGCATATTATATATATATATATATATATATATATATATATATATATAAAAAAGATATAATATAATATAAATGTTACAAGTATATATAGCTAAGACTCAGAGACATTTTAGACTTAAATGCAATGGATCCATATAGCTATGACTCAACCACAACTTTTCCTTTTTGGGTGATATATATATATATATATATATATATATATATATAAAGTTTGTTTTCACACCAATGGGTTTCAATATAAGAATAAAAAATAGGATGTCCGTCCATATATGGCAATTTAGGAATAATTTAAAAATATATGACTAAGTTGCTATTTAAGTACATTTCTTTCCTTATATTGCAACATATACTATGTATACATATATATTGTGTAAGGAAGCAGAGTGGTAAACTTGTTTAAACCACAACATTCCAATTCAGTTTTTCATTTGGAGCAAGTCCTGCTGTACCAATAATGTGGTTGCCTGAAGAAAAACTTAACTACTACATAAACTAAACTTAAATTTATGATCTGAGCTTAAATCAACATGACAAGGTAAGGAGGAAAATCACTGACGTGAACTCAAAAGATGTATAAATGAGCAGCAAGCATGATGAAGCTGCAGAGGTTCAATCAAGAAAACAGAACCAGCTGTGGTGATTGGTAACTGAAAGCAGGTGTGATCTGCAGAGCAGAAACAGACATGAGCTCAAAGGCAAAATGACAAAAATCCTCACAAACATATATGTATATATATTTAAAACAGCTTCAAATGTAGAATTGGAAAAAACTAAATGGATCTGCAGAAGCTTCAAATGCTAAACGGTTTGGAATAAAGACGAAGCAACCAGGTAACCCGATTGACTTGCTATAAAACAGTGAATTGGTTGGTTCTATAAAACTACTGAAAAAATGTCCTTATTTGTCATTTCCACACTTTTCACCTTTCCTTTGTAGTTGTCATTACTTTTTTTGATGACCCTGACTGTTTCACTTAAAGGTTACTGTTCTGTGATGCACACAAAAGAACTCAATGATAGAGTAATGAGACTACATTATGTTATCTAACTTTAAAAAAAAATATCTAGCTGTAAAGAAGGTAATTAGCACAGAGATGAGATAAAGTTAATTGCTCCTTTATCTATTGGAACAAAGCTGTAAATCTCTTGTAGTAAAAGTAACAAATGTGAAAAGCACAGCATGCCCTAAAACAAACACTATGTTCTGTTAAATACACACAAAACTGATACAATAATTAGATGTTTTTTGTCATAGTTGCTTTTCTGATCATTGCGCCTGCTGTCAGTGGGATCCCTATGGGCTGTTGTCATGGATGACTGATTGTCTTTTGCTAAACTGTTCGGATTTTCCTAGGAGAAAATAAAAAGGAAACCTCCCACTGTTCTTTCAATTACATTTCTCTGTGTAGATTTGAGTTTTTTCCTGTTAGTTTGGGAATAATTGGGCTTGAAGCAGCTCAACTGAAACTTTAATGGAATAGAGAAGAAAATTACTAATAGGACTTTTTTGTCCAGTACCTTGATTCTAAAAACTTAAATTAGCAATTACAATTAAAACTGTATTCAATCCTAACAGTTTAGTTAGGAAAACCAATCTTTTTGATCTAAAAATAAAAAAACAAGTATATAACTATTCAGGTAAATCAGATTTGTGGGAACATTTGCTAATTTACAGATTTTTTTTTTCTCTTATCTTTAAATTATTTGTTCCCCAAACTTGCTTATATATATATATATATATATATATATATTAAAAAAAAAAAAAAAAACTGATCAGGTATGTCTTGCTGTGATGACTGTTCAAAAATGTGGGTTCAGATTGAGGTTCAGTTTTTCAAAATAAAGTTGACATCTGTTGTTTGGAAATAAACAAGGTCAGAAAAACAAAAGCTTTGTCCGAATTCCCTCACTACTCTCTATATAGTGTGTAATTTAATTCCTAAATCAAGTGCCCTGGAAATTTCCCAGAAGTCTTTGCAACAATGATCACTAGATTAGTGAGTATAGACCACAATGCATGCCGTTTGGACAATTTTTGCAAAAAAAAAAATGTTTAAATGTAATTTTTACTAAACTATCCACATTTTCATCATCAGAACACAGTGGAGTCACAAAGACATTCGTATTGATTAGATTTTCACCTTGTGAGATCAGTGACGTCATATCTGATGTTTGGGGGAAAAAAAAAAAAGAAGCGAGCATTGTGTCCAAATTGCTTTTAAAATCCAGGGCACTAGATAGTTCTGCACTCTATAGTTTTTTTGTAGTTAGGAATTAGGGTGGGAACTCAGACATAGCCAAAAACTCTTTAAGCAAAGAAACCTGGGTTCTCATTTGATTTTTTTTTTTTTTTTTTTTTTTTTTTTTTTTTTAACTGTTCCTCATATTTTAATTTGAAGGAATTTCTATTATTCCAAAGCTACATTCACACCTCCCTCGGCTTCTGCGTCTGGTCATGGAGGAGGAATTAATAATTGTGGTTTGTGTCCTGCTGAAATCATGTGACTCTGAGTCTTTCATACAATCGTAGTAGAGCTGTGAAAGAAAAAGCCTAAAGCAAGATTTGCCCCGCTTTTACATCTTGCACCAAGCCTCTGTGGTGAACATGCACTAGTAAATGGTAACAAAACAGAAGCCCATCCCTGCTTGACCAATGTGAACACCATGGGCATTCAAGAACACACACATGTTTAGTGTGTCCGTAGCTTTAAATCATCTTCAACCTGGAAAGAACAAATTCTGAATTTTTGGAAGCTACACCGAATAATGTCTCCTCTGTCCGTGATGAGATTTCTTTTAAAAATATGCCCTCTATTCAAATCTTAAGCAAAGCTGCTGATGAAAAATCTTTTAAAGCCTTAAACAAATGTGGTGATTAACCCTGCCCCTCAGCACATTCTGTTAAAGCAGTCAAAGCAGCTCCCTTGTTTGATTATTAAAGGACATTAATCCTGGTTAGGTGTTCTGGAGGTGAAAAGTTGCTGAGTAATTGCACTAATTTATCTACCGCTCTCTAACGCCGCTGTAATGGTCTGGCTAAGAAGCACAAACACAGCTCTGCCTCTTCAAATACACATTTGTAATGGCTGGAGGCTCTCGGCTTATCTGCAGAAAAATCCTCCCCGTTAACCAAAGAGCGCAGAGCCATGCAATTTCTGTAGGCAATGCTCAGATAGAACACCGTCAAGGTCTCGAGGCACAATTAGCAAGGAAGCAGTGAATTTATTGCGCTGTGGACACCCTTGCAGTCTTTACACAATGAGAGCCTTTCATGTTGGGGTAGGACTTTTTTTTTTTTTTCTCTTCTTCCCCTTTTACAGAATGGACAGCAGTGAAATATGCTTCTGCAGTGCAACCCATCCCATTAGTTTGCTGAATCGTACATGCATATGTGTTAGGACAACGAAGGCAGATAATAATTCATGGCCAACTGCACACATGCTGGAAGTGAGCATGTGTTAGGATGCAGCCTATTCTTGCATTACAAGCTTCTATCTTATGAATAGTTTGAGTGCAGTGGTCTTGCTTGTTAGAGTCCCAAAGAAGCTAAAGAGTTCCAGCAACTTAAAAAGATGATTTAAGACAAAACAAAGTTTTAATGGAAAAAAATACTGTGGCACAAGAGGAGTACCAATTACAAAATCAATAAATTTGTTTATTTTAAGTATTTAACATTATTTTTTAGATGCCATGCTGATCTTTATTGGTACATATAGAATCCTTTTTTTTTTTTTTTTTTTTAAAAACCCTTATGAATTTAGTTACATTTATATAGCGCAATATTACAACACAGTTGTCACAACAGGCTTAATGTCGGTAAATGTCCAAAACATAATATCACTCATAAAATATAAACTATATCTGATTGCTAAACGAAGCAAAACTGGGTATCCTTGGGTATCATTTTGCTCAGTAAGGAAAGACTCTAAAAAACAAACAAAAAAAAATGATTTTGGAAAGAAAAAAGGAATAAACCACATGAAGGAGAGATCCTTTCCCAAGACGGACAAGCAATGTAGCAGGACTGTTAAAAAAGAATGAGTTTGTCTAACTTTACAACTACAGGTTTGAATAGTGTAGCAGATTAGCTTCATCCAGATGGAACTAGGGGACAGGTTGGGGGTGCAAGATGAGCCAGAGGTGAGGTCCACTGCCAAGAACAGGAGCACAGACAAGCTCTCCTGCTCCCACAGAGGGGAGTGGGGAAAAAGGGACAACACATGAATTGCACTGCACCAAACAGAAGCATGGAGGACTAAATGAAAAATAAATAATAGTGGAGTAGATTGGAAGTTAATTCAAGACCAAAACTGCAAATTAAGTTGTGTGGAGCAATATTTTTCACCAGTTCTGGATAAAAGATTGAGAAGTGTTAATATTTTAGATTTAATATTACATGAAGAATATCAAAATACAGAGAATTTCTGCTTTCTAGACATGGAAATGCATCTATCTTGAGTTTTATCAGTTTGTTTTAACTGTTAACCAATAAGTATTTTAACTTTTATCTCGCCAGCTCTCCCAGATTTAATAAATCTTATTTTGCAAAGGTAAAAGAAAATAAATTAATTTAATCTTGTGTCTTTTTCACAAAGTGAATTTCATATCAGTCCAATTTTGGCTCCTTTTCTCTAAAAAACCCACTTAAATAATATTTTTCGCAATAGAAGATTTCCTAGTGGTCTTTTAATTATGACTATGCCATTTTTTCAAAAAACAAACAAACAAAAAAAAAAAAACGTTTTCAAAGACATAGTTTCTGCAGAGCGGCAGTTCAGTTGAAATTCACCTGTGTTGCTGTTGTGGAGCAACCCCGCCCTCTCTCCCTTTGCCTTTGCAGAGAGTTCTCTTTGACATGCTCTCTAGGTAGCTTACAGTCCTTCACACTCCCAACCCAACAATACGGGCGCAACAAAAAAATGGCGAGCAATATAAGAGCCATCCAGCCAGACAGTTTTGAGTCAGATGCCAGAAAGATGATCTATATTAAGCGGAGCAGGAAGCTTGTTTCCCACACAACAAATACAATCTTTTTCAAACTGGATTTTTTTCCATCACAACAATTTCAGTTAAAAAATACTTTGAAATATGATTTTTAGGCCTAATTTTCCCTATGTGTATATACTTTGTGTGTATATATATATCCTCCACCATCAAGAAAAAGGCCACAAGAACATGTTAGAAACCCAGATTTCATCAAAGTGGGTCTTTAGGAGTATCAATCATAATGATTGATTAATTAAAAGGGAACGAAGATGACTAAACTTGTGCTTGAAATTGGCAAACCTGAGGCAGTCGTTGCATTCATGTATTTTACAGAGATGTAGATAAACATCATAAAAGACCTGAACTACAAACGAGGTCTTCCAGAAGGTGTGTGCAGCCTTGTGTTCTGTGCCCTCTGCCTGGACCTTTTTACAAACAATTTATCTCAGGAACGAAAAGGGAGCAAAAAACTATAAAAAGCAGACTCTTCAAATATATTGTGTTTTATAATGTAGTCGCTTTGTTTCGATGATCTCTGCTCTTGCCTTTCCTGCAGAGAATAAAAAAAGACAAAGGACGGGAGGAAATTGAGGGCATTCAGTTCTGCTGACATATGCACAAATAATATGGCTCCTAAAACCATTCCATACATCACCTGAATGAATTTGGTCTCATCAGTAGCAGAGCTTTCCAGCTGTTCATTTATGTGAGTTATGGCTTCTCTTTAGAGGTGGATATGTGCCTCTTCAGCTTCACCTCGCTGGTGTTTCCTGAACCCTCGCTGCTGCGCCTTTCGTTTTGCCTGCTGGAGCATGCAGAATGGCGACACATCTAGTGGGACAGCAGACATGAGGTTAAAGTAATCTACTAGGAAAAAAAAAAACTGGAGCCTGTTCTGGCACGGGGGGAAGAATGGGCAGAGATGAGCATGGGTAACAGATGGTAATGAATCTGTAATTATAATTCTCTCGTGTAAAGAGTGGCAGTGGTGGAACGGAGCGCCGCAGCAGCGATCCTGCTTGTAAAAAGTCTTGGCAAAAGGTTCAGCTGTCCCTCGAGTTTCTTCGAGCTACAAGCTTCTTGTTGGTGGATGTCAGCCGAGGAGTCCAAATGTTGAGGACAAGCTGTTTAATCGCCCCAGACTACAGCTCTGTCGGTGTCAGCCCGCGTCTTTGTGGAAGGGTAATTACCCACCCAATCAAAAACAGAATGAATATGCACAAAGACCGTCAAACAGAATTTTAAGCAGGGCCATGCCATAATGGCTTCCAAATGGAAAGGTCTGGGTTTGCCCCCGGGGGGACTCACCTGTGATTTAGCCCCCATACTTCAGCATGTGACAGGGTGGCATTGTGGCATTACCTACCCCCACCCCTTTGACCCTGAGTGCTCCCTGTTCCACAGGAGGGTGCATAATTGTCTAATTAAGCAGCGAGACAACAGCCTCAGCATAGCTCATTAAAGACACTGCTCCATCAGCTTCCCCATTCTTCTAAGAGACGCCTGCTCAGCCTGGCAGGGAAGGTCAAACAAAGAAGTGCGCTAAAGAGACGGATGTCCGTCCCGTCATCACTCCTGGCATGCGGAAACAAAAGACGAGTTATTTATAACCACATCTGAGCCTTTTGATACTTGTTGAATCTGCTGAAGAACAACCCATCTGATCCAAGATAAACAGCGATAAATGATGTGCTTCTCACCTGCAAACAAGCCAGTCATCTTTTTGTATTAATGAGGCACACACCATTGAACAGGTTTACCGGTGCCAGGTTTGAGCTGCTTATAAATCAGCCTTGTTGAGCAAAGGGATCCCAAGTGGCTTTGCTCAGTGCCTGGAATATTGTAGGATAATTAAGTTGCAGTTTACCATTGCAGATGTAAAACAGAGAAATATGAGGGGTGTGTGCAAGCATAATGAAAGCGCAGGACTTTTGTTATTCATTTTGTTTGGGGGAAAAAGTAAATATAAATTTGATCCTACGTGTTGATTAATGAAACAAAGCTGCATCATTGCAACTTGCTTTACAAATTAGAATACATTTATTTTCATCTGGATCAGGGATTTGCAACCTGAGGCTCCGGAGCCACGGAGCTCTTTTGTACCTCTATCAACTCTAAGCACGGAGCTGTGTGTTTATTTCTGGTTGTGGCTAACTCTATTCATCGACGAAAATCTGTGTGTACTACTCCTGGTATAGTTTTTGTTATTTCTTACATTGTATATTAGTTTGTCATTGTGGATATACAAGACATCCAAAAAGGCAAAGTTTGCCTTCCTGAAACACCAACACCCAGTGCTCACAAAACACTACCATGTACTGTATAACTTCTTGAGATGAAACATAGCTATGTAAGAACATTTAAAACCTTTTCAACAGAACTCTGTATGTGTAACAAAATCTGAAGTGACTTTCAGACAGCTGGTCCTGCTCTCAACTGATGATTAGGTGCCCCTCCTGCCTTCTTCATCGAGCGGTAGCACCATGCTAACGGTCACCCCACCTGTCAGACTGTTTCTACTTGATAATTAAAAGTGTACTTCATCCTAGTAGCATTAGCTCAAATGAAAGTGACAACAGTACTATTTGCACATATTTTTTTTCAAAATCCATGCAGCCAGCATTTAACTTTTTCTTGGCCACACAGACCTGGAGGAAAGGTAAAGGTTAGGATTACGGTTTTGGTTAATTTATCAAATGGTTCCCGAGCGCAGTCGAATCTGCAGCTCACTTAGCTCCGCGCTCTACGTGACAGCTAACAGGACTTTAACATCAAATACGCGCAACCAAAAACAACATTTAGCCTTGGATGAACTTAAAATACGTGCTGCAATGCAGCAATTTGCATATTGACTTCACATATTATGTATCACCAACATGAATTTCCATCAGTTTTTATTTATTTATTTTTATTTTTTAGCTGATTGCTTGTAAATTTATGCAATTAACATCTGCCTTAGAAAATTACCTTCAAAGTTTGCTATGTAGAATGACTCAGAAAATTTAAATCATTTTTGCATTTTATTTTGGAGTATTCTGATAGAAAGAAACGATGCACCCAACATAATTTATGGTTACTATTGTTTGCTCAAAAAGACATCTTGTAAAGTCCAAATTGTCCGCTATTTCCAGGTAAACTGCCACCACCCCAACCCAAAATGATTGAGCGGTCAAGTATCAAACGCAGAATGCTTTTTGGATGTAAAAAAAAAAAAAAAAAAATTGGTCTTAAAAAAAACTTTGAACTTGACACTGGAAATATTTTAGTTTGAAAGGAAGTTGTATGCCGCTCTCTTAAAAAATAAATAAAATTGTATACAGTTTTGAAGCTGTTATATTTCAATTATTGTAACTATTTGAATGCTGCATTTTATGAATGAAGGGGTTAATGGCCACAAAAACATAAGAAATTTGTAATTTCCCAACTTTTTTCTCTCATTCGGTTAAGGAAGAAACTAACCCACCTGGCTCCTTTAGTTGGTCTATATCGTGCTAAATCTGAGACAAACACGTCTCCTGCCTCCTATCTCACAGCTTAATAAATCTTTCATAGAATGGATGTCCAAGGCTAAAATATGTTCTATGTTAGCTTTTTATTGCGTGAGCCTCCAGTGGAGAGCTTGTTGACAGAGCACCAAACCACTTTGTTTTGGTTGTAAGAGTCTATTACGGCGGTTGTTAAATCTCTTGGCTCGGTATGAACACAGAACCATGTTTAAGCAGGTGTCTCCTGTGCTGGACTATATGCAAAAACCCATTTCTTGACAAAAGAAGGGAGGAATGGGGGCTGGTAATGTGACATAAATAAAAGATTCTCACCTTGACAACCAATCTACTTATAATCTGGAATCTATAGATTTTCTGTCAGGGTCTTTAGGTTGGAGCTTGAATTTTTGCTCGCTGGTCTTTAGAGATGGTGAGTTATCATTTATGACAGTTTCAAAGAAGGACCACATTGACAATGGTGGAGAACTGAGCTGATTTAATAGAATGGGGTGAAATGGGGCCCCATGGAGCGGCAGTTGTGACAGGACATCACTTTTCCACTTTGAAAACAAATATTTGAGAAAAAACATTTGATTTGTGTTTTGTTTTGGCGGTTACATCTCCAAAAAACAAGTCAATGTTTTAAAGGATCAATGACTTTTTCCTCCTTTGTTTCAAGAAAACTTCACAGAAACAAGAATTGTGTCTTTTTTTAATTAAGCCCAGAATCTGTGGTCAGATCAGATAATCCCACTGTAATATTCATCCATGGGGAGCACTGGTGTCGGTGAGACCAGCTCAAATCAGAGTTTATGAGATTAAAGAGGTCATGCCCTGCATATTTTCACACTGCGTTATCTCCATGATTCAAGATTTAATTGCAGTTTTTCAAGCAGAGGCTGCATCATGAATTATAATGAATAGGGGGGTTCTTTTTTCTGCGTGATAGAAGGTTTTTGTGTCAGAAAAAGATTAACTCTGTTTGTGAGTTCAGTAATTGGTAGTCAAATGATAGTTCTGCATTGCTTGGATCTAGTTTTACTAGAACTCACATAAGTGCCTGCACTGTTGAAAAAGAAACATTATACTAGAGAACAAAAGCTCTGTAATTTGTTACATTCAAAATATTAGTTTTTACCAAATTAAAATTTTGAGTTGAGTAAACCATCTACTCAAAGTTTTGATTTGATGAAAATCAATCATTTCAAATGTAACAAATTACAGAAATGTTGTTTAATTGATCCAAGGTTTCACTTTTTTCAGTACAGTTGATATGATTGGAGAACTGGGAGGGTCTCTGGCACTGAACTAAAATGATAGATGTATTTAGAAAACAGAAAGTATATATCTGATTAGACAATAACACAATAAACAGATTCGCTGTGGCGACCCCTGAAGGGAAAAGCCGAAAGGAAAAGAAGAAGAGACAATAATACAATGTGGGGTTCCCCAGGGCTCCATTCTGGGACTTCTTCTGTTCTCCATCGACAGGCTTTCACTGGCACAGGTTATAAAGAACAACAAGTTATTCAGTGGATAAAAAACACAAGAAATCATGTTTTAATGCTGGCCTCTGACATTTTAAAAAACGTATTAAATCAACATACATTCAGCCTTAGGAATACATCTAGAACAAATGATCTGATATCTCAGCAGGACGTAGAAAAATTAGTCATTCTGATTGTTGTTTCAATGCATGTAAAGTTGTACTTGGAAAAACTAAATTAGAATAAGTGAACCCCATTGGTCCACCTCTGGGGGTTTTAGACTGGCTTCCTGACTGTCAGAGGATGGGCAACAGTGGGTAAAGCTCTGCATAGTTTAGAAACAATCATCAGTGATACACTGACCCTCTAGGTCCAGTATTTATCCGTTCCCAGAGTCAAAACCAAACATGGAGAGGCTGTGTTCTGCTTCTATTGCTTCAAACTCTTAGGTTTCAAGTCACAGGAAACAGTCTGTTTAAAATCTAGATAAGAAATCAACCTGACCTCAACTTAAATTCGTATTTCCAGCGTATATAATTGCGCTATTTATGCTTTGCCTCTGTTATATTTCTTTTTTTTTTCTTTTAAACTTTGCATATTTTAGTTCATATTTGCCCTGCCTTAGATTTTGTCTTTTTTTTTTGGGCTTCATCGTTCTAGTGTCTATGGAGAAACATCACCTCACTAGTATGAATGAACCTCTGTAGGTGAGAAAGAGCTTTGGTAGCTCAAAGAAACTGTTGCTTTCATTTATTTAGTAATTCATTTGAAAATACAAAATAATAGTTAGGTTTACCTGTCAAGAACATATATTTTTTTGTCACTGAAGTGTATTTATTCTGGGTTTCAGTACAGATATAAACTCCAAGTTCTGGTCTTTTGTAACCTGGAGGATAAAAACAAAGCCATCATTATCTTAACCCTGCAGAAAATGCAAATAGCTGCATGAAGGCCAATAGAGGGAGCCCAATAGCTATTTGTCCTCTGGCTGGCTTGGTGCAAGTTGGTTTTCCTGCAGTTTGTTTATATGCAAAATAGCTTAATGAATTGATAAAAAGTTAATTACCGAGTGAATTTTCAAGGCTCAATGCAGGCGGTTTGCAAAGGAGATCTCAGGATTGCACACACAAACAAAAACCTGTCTCCAGGTCTTTGCAGAAGTATAAACTGAAACCCAGTGAGGAGCTTGGAGAACCTGATGTTGCCAGCAGACGTGGGGAAAGAGGTACAGACTTCGCCACAGCTGTAATCCGTCACTTTTCCAAGGTGTTTAAGGTTTGAGAGATTTCCAGAGGCTCTCAAGCTGCTGCAAGGAACCTGTCAGCTGTCTCAGCTCCAGAAACAAAGACCATGTGTCTCCAGGGGCCAGCGGGCTTTTTGTATTACTGTAGTCCTCCCAGTGTGTGAAGCTGTGTTATCCTACAGTGCTGTCATGCTCCGCTGGTGTCCTAGACTCCGGTACGCAGCAGTCATAATGTGCCTCTTTAAGCGTCCCCTGAAGATTAATGAGAGTGTAAGTTAATTGTGACAGATGATTTGGAGGTGATGAGACTCGGATATTTAATTTGTGTTACGGATAACAGGATTTTAGACCAGAATACCACAATGCTGCGATTATAGAAGTATGACGGCTCCTTCTAAACATTGTTTTTGTGGAGATTTGATCCAAGCAGCGTAGGATGATTGATGGGCTTCATATATTTCATCCCATCCAAGATGTACATTTCTCTGGTTATTTGTTCACCTTCGCTTTGAGGCCAAAGAAATCTGCTTTTAAACTCCAGACGGGGAAATCGTTAGATAGAAAGAAGAAATATTACTTCAATAAATATTTAATGAAAGAGGAAGTCCAATTGATTTATTACGCAGTGAGTAATATGTGAATGTGTTCATGAGACTCCCTTTGAGTATTTAATATTCTTTGTTTACAGTGTTGGGTCACATATAAGGAAATGCATTATTATAGAGCAGGTTGTATACGCTCCTTTCTCAGCATCCCACAGATGTTTCTCACACAAACTAAATCTTATTGTTGCTTATATTAAAACACTTGGCAGCAGACATACGTTTCTTCAAATGACAGATATTTCACGGTTATCTTCTGTTCTTTATTGGTAAAATAAACTCTTATTGTGTTGGAGCCTGGATACTATCGCACAAAGGCAGCTTTTTTGAAGGGTGACAAAATGCAACGAGCACCAAAGAGGAAATGATGAACACAGAGAGGTGAGTATCTTTTCTCTGTGTGTGTGTGCTCTTCTCCATCCCTTAGGAGCATTGGTGTGTACAGCTGTGACTTGAAAGGTAGAGGAGGGGGAGAAGGGTCTGCACTAGAAAAGAGGTTTGGGCTCTGCCCCACAGCATTTGGCACAAAGGGCCTCCCCCATTATGCATGCTGGCGGCATCTGTGGGAGATAAGGTTTGGTCCTGGGAGATAAGGTCAGGTCCTGCTAATGAAACACATGGTAAAGGTTTGCACAGAAACCTCACCGCTCTGCTTGTATTTTTTTTATTAAAGCATTTCAATCTTTGCCTGATATTAATTCATTACCAGCACCTCTCCTGTCTTTGCACTTTTATGAACAGAAAGAGCGCCTTAATTTCATCATATTAGAGTATTCACCTGCAGCTGCAACCTTCAGAATATGGTGAATGTCAGCTAATATCAGCCAAAGACATGTTAATGTGACGCTGAGTTAATTGGAAGGGATCTCTCTGAAATACAGCAGCGGTGACAGGAGGATGTCTTACAGGAGTGAAGTTGGATCTTTGTTTTTTTTTTTTTTTTTTTTTTNNNNCTCAGAGGCATGAAGTTCAAAACTGAACACAGATCCATGGGAGAAATGTTATATTCAGAAAAATAGGCCTACATCCAACATTGTGATCAAGCTACCATTACTCTGAAATTGTCACACATCCAAAAAAGCTTGGAAACTTTCATTTTCCCAGAAAAAAAAAAAAATTGATCCTGTAACAATCATTTTAGCCATTCAAGCAAGTTACTCCTTATTACTATACAGTATGGAACTCAGAGGGAGGATTTTTCAATGGCTCTTGACAGCATGTTGTAGTGGCTGATCAATGTTAACACTTTAATTACACAACACATGCTGTTTGCACTGCAAGCATTCCTGTGGTGATATCTGACTGTCTCACAGACTCTCGTCTGATCCACGTCAATGTACTTTTTAAAATATTTTTAATGAAATTCTTTGAATAATAATTATAATGGATGGGAGGATCTTCCAAAGTTACTATTTTAATTGTATAAAGAGCACTCTTTGTTGTAAATTATGGAGCTCTTATGTTTTAATTGTTGTAGTTGTGTATTAGGCGCCCCACATTTGCTTATGCTGCCACTTCCTCACATTTTAAAAGAGAGAACCCTGAACCTGAATCATGGCAATGCAGTGAAGGGACACCAATGTACAGGCATAGATTAGCTGGTCTCTGATGTCATTTGAGGAAAAGCTAATCCACAAGTCCCATAATTGTAAACGTATTTATTTAATGCTTTACTATTGGTTTGAAGATTTATGTGTGAAGTTTAGTGACTTACTTTAGTTTTAATAGCTTTCAAGTTAAATTTTGTATTTTGTCAATTGGTGTTGACGGGAATATTCCATTATTGGGGGCTGCTGTGGTGCAGCGGTACTGCGGTCGACTCCTGATCAGAAGATTGCGGGTTCGATTCCTGCCTTGCCCGCCCATGTGTCGAAGTGTCCTTGGGCAAGACACTGAACCCCAGATTGCCTCTGGTGGAAGGTTTGCGCCAGTATATGAATGTGTGTGTTAATGTGTGAATGGGTGAATGGGTCTGTGACCGTGAAGCGCTTTGGGCCCTCGAAGAGGGTAGAAAGCACTATACAAGTATACACTATTTAACATTGGGGACGACAAAAACACACGATCGGTCTTATAATTGATTTTGGGGTGTGTGTGTTTATTTTTTTTTTTTTTTTTATTTTTTATTTTTTTTTTAAATAATAATAATGGGCAAGATTTTTATTTTAGAAACTTCTATTAAGCATTCAGGTTGGGGCCACAGAAGTTTGGGGCCCCCTGAGCAATTTACCTAACTTTGTCTAATGGTTTGTCTGCCTGTGGGTTGGGGGTGTGAGGGCCCGTGAGCTAGCAGGAGAGCATGTAAATACAGAGCTTTCAGTTATGGGTGATGGAAAGTGGGGGCGGTGTTATTTTTACTTTTTTCCCTAAAAATAGCATAACTAAAATTAAAGGACCACCAGGAACACTTTCAAACTTCCTTAAAAGATGAATGAATCTTTAAATACAATGTAAGAAGGTTTATGCTTAACACAGAAGTAAATCAGGTTCCAAAACATCAGTGATTTGATTCCTTGGTGCGCCAATTTTTGAAAACTGCTGGTACTTTTTGACAATGCTGCTATTGATACACCTTAAAAATAAAGTTTACTACTATCCTGACAATGTCACTTAACTTTGGAGAAGCTAAAGGGATTTTATAACATAAACATTGACTAGAAAAAGGATTTATTTTAGGAAGCGGTGAATTACATGATTGGGAAACATCCTTCTGATATACAAACTATTAAAATCTGCAATTTTGTTGCAGTTTTCCAGCAAGGGTCTTCTACAAAACACAATAACCAGTTACATTTACCACCCAAGCCACAGGGCATGTCATTCACCTTTTGATGTGACCGGCATTATTTATTTAGAATCAGTTTCTTACCTTAACTACTGAATCCAGTTATGACAAAAACATCTGCAACAAGGATGCATTAAATGATGGGATTTAATGCACAGACATACATAGACTCTGATCCTCTGAATACAATAGTTACTAATTAAAACAGAGGCTGTGCTTCTAGAATAAGTTAAATAACATTTATTCTTGTGTGCTTCTGTTTAGGAAGTTAGAAAAAAAAGGTTGTGATGTGAGTGAGTGGGGCCACAGCCTCATCAGCAGCCACGCGGCCACTCAGGGTTTCCGGCAGTATTGGTTTGTCCTCATCCAGACATTAGCATTTCTCCTGCTGTCTTGTGTATTGATTGGTCAAGTGAAATCTCATGCTGATAGCCACCTTCCTTTAAGTGCTGTGAGGGCTCCTGAAAACTCTGCTTAGTCCGATACAAATACAATCTCCACGTTAATAGGTGAAAGGGCGCAGCAGATTCAATAACTTTATTTCCGTTCAGGTGGAAATTTGTTAGCAGTGAGCAACAATGTTTCCACAGGAGTTCTGGATATAATGTCATCAGAAGCTCATGCCGTAGATCACACAGCAAAACAAACTAATTAAAAGCAAAGCTTTTATCAAGTCTTGCAGCTTAAACCGCTGGTTTAAGAGATCTGTTGTGAGCTACGATCAATAGTTCCCCCATGCTTCTTGAAACATTGATCTTCTCCTTTGAGATTTAATTAGTTCCTGAATATGCTCAGTGTAACATGAATATTGTGGTATAACTATCGAACGATGGGATGACCTATACTGCAGTTGTCCCGGGATCAATTATGAATGTTGTAATTTGCTATTGACGCAATTGATGCATTTGTCCAATTATACTGGAGACAGTCGTCAGCCCTTTTTAGGCTGCAGCTCAATGAACAGCCAAACGCTGGAGCTTCCTCAGGAGGAACAATAAGCCAACTGTCACGGTTTAACAATGAGCGGACTCATTCTATACATGATCGGAGCGTGCACACTACACTGCCTTCAGTGGTTTAAATGCCCAGCGCTGACATTTTCTCTAGTATTCACATTAATATTATATCACCACTTGTAGTAGCAAGAGTTTCTTTTCTTACACTTTAGGAACTATTGTATAGTAGATAAACAACTGTTGTAAATTTTTTATGAAGTGGGTTTTAAAGGTGTATTCCAACTACATATTGAGTACTGCATGAGTTATGCCATAGCTCGTACACAGAGGCCCAGACGACATATTTTGTATATTTTTTGGTCCCCTGAAGTCAACCATATATCAATAATCATACAGCATCTTAGTCATTACTTTTAAGCACACGCCACATTTTTATATGTTCACTGAGATTAATTCAGAGGAAGGTTTTCCAAGCAGAGTATCAACTGAATGATGAAGCTTCGGTGTACCAGTACATTCTTCGGTGACAACAAGGGATTAAAAGCTCTGAACTGGCTCTCTGCACAGAACACCATTCTATAGGAAAACATGCAAACTGGCTACCAGGAGTACATTGGATCAAACCTGACAAATATCAGGGGTTATATTTGGGTGGAGACAATGAGCAATACCCCAAACCAGTGTTAAAAAAAACACAAGTGAAATATGAAAGAGTTGGAGCAAAAATACCATAAAAGCGGAGAATCAAAGAAGGTCAAAACAAATAAAAATAGAGAAATGCTGTTCACAGTTGTGATGAAATTAGAATTATAGGAATAGGAAAGTGGTGAATAAAGTGTATTTTTTTTCTTCAATGCGGTTCTGAGCTCAATGCTTGACATACAAAATGCACTAATAACAGCTGACATGTGTTTAACATCTTTTAAACCTCCAATTATACTTGGGATTAATATGCCCCTATTAAATATTCATCAGATATTTTGTTAGCAGTTCTTAAATTGATGGGGGAAACATAAGATATTCATTAGCAGTCTCTTTCAGTATCCTGTGTTTCTTGATTTTTTTTTTTTTTTTTTTCGAGTTGTTTTAAGCTCTATTTATCTTAAAATAAACATTTTGGTCACTGTAAAAACAGGCCCCTTAGAAATCACTCAAAACTTCTTATCCCGTTTGCAGATTTTCTTTAAATAAGCAAAAAAATGTCCCAATAGGATAAGAAGTTTGAGTCACTAAGATTATTTTTTTCAAACTGTGATTATTTTGCTTTGGAGAAAATTCCTTAATCAGATTTTTTTTTCTATTGCCATTTTTGTTCTTTTGTTGAGTTCAGTGTGTCAGACAACTTCAGATTTAAAGTGAGAACTGTTGACAACTCCCACAACACAGTGATGGCAAAAACATCCTTCTGATGCAGAAGTGTATACCTTTAAGAACTTCAGTCTTTGCATGCTTGACTTATTTCCCTGTTGCAGCTCTGCAGTTAACTGATAATGAGTCACAGTGATCTGAATCAAGTCTGTTGATTGAGCTCTCTCCTCATTCCCAATAGGAAGCGTGACGCTGGACAGAGGTGTCAGAAAACAATACACTGTAATGATTTATTTGATTTGGTTCAAGATTTGTGTTTTTATGAGAAACTGTGTCTTTTGAGAGCAGAAGAGCTCTTGTACTTGACAGGGATGAGTGTGCTGGTTGTAAAAACCCCAAATGCACTGCTGTTCTGGCATAATCAGAATTGGGGCGTAGATACATTTTTTAGTAAATGTCATTCACTGAAAATGTTTGTATTACAGATACAAAGATTTACTAAAGGTAGAACAGAAGATAGACAGAAAAAAAGTTTGCAATTAGATACACTTTTGCTGAATAAACAAACACTTTCAGCAAAAAGTAATGTAGGTGTACGACAAGTAGTGGTGGGTATATCGCTCTTAGTATTGATTCCATGGTAAAGTATTAGTGCCAGAATTATGAGATCAATACTTTTAATATTATCGTTGCAGTTTTTCTTCAATACTAGAGGAAAGGGCTTGAATTGACTAATGGAGTTCATGCAAGCGTAGCATCCATCTGTATACAGTGTTGCCAAATTGGGCATAAAACAGCTCAATTTGAGTAAAAACCCACCAAATTTGTGTGGTAAACTGTCCAGTCTGACAACATTTGCTGTCTCTGTAAACAACGCACCACTTTCACAAGCCTTGACCCTCATTAAAGAGCCACATACTTCCACACAATGATTCTTGGTTGTGTTTATATATATATATATATATATATATATATATATATTGTGTTGCTTTTATTTAAGTTTTTTCACTAGTGTCTTTGATATTTTATTACTTTTATTGTACTTATAAAATATGGGTTGGTGGTGCTGTTATACTTAAATTTTTGTTGCATTTTTGCTCTTTTCTTAATTTTTTTTAGTTGTCATTGGATCGGAACCCAAATTCACAGTATTGCCCACCACTAACGACGAGTATGTTAAAAGTGAGGCAGTATATTTGAAGTTTACTTTTTACGTGCAATCTAGCTAATCTATTGAAGTATTCTGTTAGTATTTTTCCTCACTACATGTACATGGTTTATGGCAGGGGTGTCAAACTCAATTGCATAGGGGGTAAAAATCCACACATACTTTAGGCCGTGGGACAAATAAGAAAAGCATTTATTGAACCCACTAAAACATTTTTTAAAAAGTAACTTTTTAACATAAATATGATCAAATAGGAATATTATTCCAGAAAAAATCAACTTAAACCTTAAATAGCTTTCAATATTTTACTCTCCATAAAAACACATTTTGTCAAAAATTATACAAGTTAGAAATAAGCGCAAGATAACATCAGGCCATTTATAACAATAAAATAAAATGATCTAGAGGGTCGGATATAAATACCCCGAGTGCCGGCTTGACTTTGACACAAGTGGTCCATAGTATACCTGATATAATTATACTCAAGAATACTTAATAAAATAAACTTTAAGTGTACCAGTTTTTACTAAATAGTATCTTAATAGTATCTTAGCTTTGATGTAAAATTTAGTGTCTGTCGCTAAAAAACAAACAAACAAAAAAAAAACAAACAACTTTTTGTACAGATGATGTTGGGTGAGTTTGCTGAACCTAACCTTCTCTTGGACCGACAGTGGACCACGTTCTCCTTTGTTCTTGTTTGCTGCAATGACATCATTCTTAACTGGGGGGAGGGATGCATATTTAGAGTACAGTTATTTAGAAAATTGTAAAAAATCTCACACCTATCTTTTGGGCTCCTCTCTAAAGGTAATTGCAGCGACACCCTCCCCTCTCTTTTCTCTGGGATTGATCACCAAACACTTACTTCTGCTTCTGAGCGACTGCACAATTGTTGTAATTTGAGCCACTGAAAACCCATCTGTCCCAAGCCTCTGCTCTTGTTGAGCTGCACTTTACGCTTTAGATTTGTGCCTATAGAGGTGACTGCTTCACAGGCAGGCGTCCACACAAAGCCACCGACGGGGTCTTTGATGTTTGCCTCGGCGGATCAAAGATGTTAGAGCGCAGACCTGCCAGGTGCACCGCTCTTTCATCTCACTCACTTATCTGTCTGCCGCTTCCCATTCTTTGAAAGCAACACAACAATGTGTCCATTTCAGGCCCGAGCCGTCATTTACACCAATAAGATTCTTCTTTTTCAGGTGCAGCAGTGCATTTTTTCCTCACTCTGAAGGATTATTGCTGGTCTGTTAAAGCATAGGTATTGTTTTCTTGAATTCTTTGTGCTCGCTTTCTCATAATTCCATCTTTTTTTATGTTAATCCTTTGACTACAAAGATTAGGGAGAAAAAAAAAATCATCTTCAAACTCATAAATATTTGAGGCCGGTGCTCCCTTTGCTGTTTTCTGCAAGAGCAAGTGTAAATGTTAGACACTTGTGGCTTTCACAAAGTGAATCCCCTTTGACACTCCCAGAATATGTCACATTCATCTGCATATTTTAGCACCTTGTATGTATGTAGCATTTATAACTCGTTGCCTCACCCTGCAGCCTTTACAGCTCCAATTAAATTCTTGGTGTTTCAGATATTAGCCACTCCTCCTTTTTCATGTTTGCTTTTCAAATGTAAGAAATCCCGAAGGGCACCTCCACGTTTCGCCGCGGAGAATTTCCACAAAATTGATTACAGATGAGATAATAAAAGCCAAAATCATTTAATAGGCTCTGGGGTAAAGCTATAATGTCTCCATCTACATATCACATTGTGATTTATCCTTATATATGTTCGTGTGTGTGTCCTGTCCAAACAGCACTTATGGATCACATCTAGATGGATCCCCAGTTCCTCCAGCTTTGCTCATTGATGCTTTGATCTCAGTGTAAGCGGATGACGTTCCCATGCATAATCACAGTATTGATTTTCCCCCTCCTCCTCTCAGTGGCAAATTGATCCTGAAACTAATTGTGCCCTTTTCTTTCCTGGCAGCATTTCACCGTAGAATCATCTCTCCTTTTCTTAACTACCAATCTTGTTACAGAAAACGTAAACAGGCTAACAGATTAGCAGCAAAAATTGGTCTCTTAAATGGCAATTAATGTCTCATGTTTCAGTGTAGAGGTGATTGGAGCAGCCTGTATAATTGGGTAAATAAACAATGGCAGGGTTTTCCATTTTAACACAGAGAATACACATGATGACATGCAGTCATCAGTGCAGATGACAACTTTGCTTTTACTGGATCCATGAAGTGGAATGAAAACTCCCACAAGTCCTGATTATCTTTAACAGTAAAATCTTATCTTCTTTATGTCTCCCCCCCCCCCGAATTGTGAAAATACTACATCAAAGAAAGCATCAAGACAAACTGATTCAGTTCCGGTACTAATCTTTGAACAGATTGTCAGATATGTAGTTGGAGGAAGTGCATGTCATGCTGAGATTGACTAGATGTTACATTATATTCTTTTTGGGATTTACTAGGATACTACAATAAAAACACAGAAAACTGCAGTCTGGTACAGAAAACCTTGAAACACAGCAGAGGTGGGAGACATGTGTACCAAGGTGGATCTGGATTTCAACATGGCTTAAATTAGGTAAGAGATTTTTTAACGCTGCTGTCTGGAATAGAGTTTAGTGTTAAAAACACAAAAATTTCATTTATTTATTTTTTATTGGATGCTTTTGGATTTTTTTTTTTAGGTCTAAAGCCCAAACACTGCCTCTACAGTATGTGTTAGGGGTGTGTATTGGCAAGAGTCTGGCGATATGATACATATTCCGATACATGTCTCACGATACGATATGTATTGCAATATATCCCAAGACTGTATCAGAACAATTTTTTCCCTTTATTTTAGGGGTTTGACTACAATTGAAACTACCTGAATTTTAATACCTTTCATTGTAATAAAATGTTAAAATTAATTTTATGTAATGTTTACAGCATTACACTCATTGTCTGTATCTAATATGCAAGTTGCTTTTACCCAGAAATTCTTGTTGCTTTTTTTTTTTTTAAGGGAAAAGTCAATATTATCTGATTTCCACAACAAAATATTTTTCAGTATAAGAAAAAATAGAATGAATGTGCCTTAACTAATATGTTTATAAAAGCGTGATTGTAAAATTGCTAAATCTATCATTTAAAAAAAACGGTTCATACCTGAGTGCTTCAAAAGTGGAAAGAAAAGAGGCAATTCTTTCCAGAAACATTTCAGTCAGAATGTGGCTAAGATGCTTTATTTATATGACCGTCAGCGCTAGTTTTCTCAAAAGCGGAAGCAAATGTGTATTTCACTGCTAATCACTACGATATTGCCCTTTTTCAGAACGTTGTACACATCACTCTGATCCATCAGGTCTCTGAACTAGAATCTATTGCTGTTAAGTTCAGCTGAACTTTTGCTCACTATGTCGACAGCATTTTGTTGGGGCTGTGCATGATCCACTGTGCAGCTCCACTGCTTCACTTGTTCTATCTGAGCCACCACGAAGCACAGCAATCCATGTTTTTATATGATGCAGGCAGCAACGTGGCATAGAGTTTTGGCTTAGTACCAATTCCATGTCGAAACTAAGTAGTATATGTCTCATAACAACCAAAACCGTAAGGCTTACTACATCATTGATATATAAATATTTGTATATCAATGTCCTAAATATTTGACAGAGCTTGTTTTGGTCGCGGTGTAGAGCTGTTTAAAGAGGATTAGTGTGCTCTGCTGCCAACTAGTGGTCAGGGGTAAAGGTGGAAAACAAGACAGTGACGGACGCTCATAAATAATTAAATAAATATCGTCATGTCAACATTTTAAATCGATACAAGTATCGCCAATCGAAAAATCGCGATATATGGCTTGTCTACCTTTGTCATGGGAAGGGTCACACATCATTATAAGGGTTGGGTCATCTGGACCCCATAAGGGAGCACAAGGGTTAATAAATAAATACTCTGAAACACAATATTAAACTTATTTTTTTTTTAATGAATACTCCATCAGTAAAATGCTACAAGGACATTGTAAAAACATCAAAACCATTTTTCATTGGAGTGGGTCTTTAATGACAATCTATAGCTGAATACAATAGGTTGAAATAACTAGTCCTCTCTGACAGATGGAGTCTGAACTAGTTAGGTCAGTAAAAGTCTGCATCTCAAACTAAGCACATGCATCTCTGACAGATTGATTGATGGCTGCCCTCTGTGTAAGAAATCTCAATAATACTAAAAAGACAAGAAAATGAGGTGCGTCTCAAGCCATTTGTTTCTGGGGACAGCCTTTCGGCTGCGTCCCATCACTGCCCACGAGGGCCCTTTGCCATGAACAAACAGATCCTATTTCAGCAGAGAAGAACATGATGGAAAGGGGCCTGTCTGTATTTTGTCAGGCCTTTGATGGAGTCATTGACTGTGAGAGGTATCTGGGATGAAGAGTGTGGATTCAGACTTGCAGCTCGGAGGGGAAGAGCGAAGAACAAAGAAGACCCATCCTCGCCTGAGGTACACAATAACTCATCTCTGTCACCCCTTTGGTCACAGCTTTGACTCATCTTAGTTATATGTATGAAGAAACATTACGATGCAAAGACAAACTGATGGATGAGGCTAGTACACCTGGAGCAGTGACTTTTGCATGTTTATCACTTTAGTGTGAGGAGAACTTCAAACTTGCTGCTTGTCACACTGACATAATTTAAAAAATATATGGTAGTTTAAGAGTTTTTGTTGCCTCATCAAGGAGCAGTTCAGCTAAAAAAAAATCTAACTTGTTCTTCAATTAATCTTCTGGTTCTGAATCACAGTCTTTGTCATTTCTTTCCTTCTTTGTCATTCACACCGAGCATTTGACACGTGCCCAGGAAAGCACTAAATGTGGTTTCTTTAAGAAGTGGGGTGGAACTTCTTATTTTTCTTTTATTACTATTTGCTAGTGCATGTCCACCACCTATAGTTGGAAGAGGCTTGGTTTCGAAATGTTAAGGAGCACATTTTTGGACAGGCAGAGAGCTGCAAATTCACCATGCGGCAAAAGAGGGACAGACGATGCAAATTACGACACGAAAATCATGTTTGGTTTGAACGCTGCTCAAGTTCATGACTGGTCAAAGTTCAAGCTGGTTCGACTTTCAGAGTGTCTTCAATAGCTGCGAATTTTGTATCTAAAGCCCAAAAACTAACATAAAAACTTGTTGCTACAGGTGAACACGAGAGTTTGACTGCAGAAGCCCAAAACTAGCCTTTTCTCCTATTCACATAGACTTTTCATTGAGATTGGTCGCTTGAATGGACATTAATGAGGGCGGTGTAGCTGTAGCATAAAGCCTCGTTTCCACTGAGCAGTCTGGTCTGCAACAATCCGTACCAGTATTTTTGAGTTTTGTAAAACGGACTCATTAAACAGTACCGAACCCTAACTCTTGGGGGGGCCCCATTGAAAAGTGGAATAGGGCGGAGCTGTTGTAGCCACCCATTGATTGGCATTGGAAAGCGCCAATAGTGCGCTAAGCTAGCGTTTCCAATGTTTGTAAGCATTCTAGTTTTTGCAGTTTCCTCTATATTCTTTTGGTCACGAGTCTATATTGAAAATTCCTGCCAACAACAGCAAGGCCTGGTCCTTGGCGATGGTGTGATGTAGGGTGAGCTGGTGACATGCTAACGGTCAACACCACGCATGTGCTGTGAAAACAAACCGCTTAGTGGAAGCAAGGCTTAACTGAGTGGAAATGCCCGCAAAAAAGTTAACTGGACCTTTCCGTACCGGGCCGCTCAGTGAAAACGAGGCTTAACATTCCATTTCTGTACCACTTATGTGCCATTTTGAGCAAAAACAACAGAATTTTTCAGAGGATAAAGAAGTGATTTTGAAAGATAAAGGCAACAACCATGACAAATATATTGTACCCACTGTTTCCTAAAGACGAGTTCAACCCGACACTTTTCGAGGCCTTTTTTTTTTTTCCACTTGACTGACACAGAGGAGACTCCAATGCCTAAAAATAAAACGATTGAGATAATACTCATGAGGCGTGACACCACCACAAGGCTTCTACAGGCAGTTTCTGCTTTTCTGCCTCAGATTTCCACTGTTGAAACTCAAACTCCATTGCAGAGCTTCTGACATAATGCAGATAATGCAAATTAGAATATGTTTAAGATTGAACACGAGCGCTGCCTGTATTTGCTGAGTAAATGTGTGCAACCCCACAGAAGACAGGTAATCTGTAACTGTTATTAAATGTGTACAGACCAGGGTTACATATGATGCAGATGGTATATGATGCCTGGTGGCACGTCTTTGAATTGTGGAGCTCTGTGAAAGGACAAACTGATCCTGGGATCAATGCGAATGACAAAACAAAGCCCATCATGTTTGTGGTTTTTGACAGGATCTAAAGAAAAACCTTTATGCATTATTGTAAAGTAGAAAAGCAAGATTCTCTCTTTTGTACTGCCGTCTTCCTTTTTTTTCTTCATCAGTCTTTGTTTTTTCCATTTTGTCAATAAACCCTGGTGGTTTTGAAGAGGAAAATAAATTCAAAAGAAAGATGTTACTAGTGTGTTCAAACGTTGCCATTAGGAGCAGTCTGTAAACAGTTGTAGAGAAATTTGAGCCTGCTTTCAGGCTTTAGGAGTTGAAGTACATTTTTATAATCTCTTTTAAAGGCAGAGCTCTGGGAGTACGGGAAAGAACTTTGCTTCCCAAAGTAATGCAGACATAGATTCACAGGATTAGACGTTGCTGTTAGAATAAATTCTTGGCTTGGGAGCAATCGCAAAAATCCACTGCAGCTCTGTTTTATCTCGACGGGTTCAGTTGGGATTAGTGGCCTCTTGTCCTCAATACATCAGTATTATGGAGAATTTTAGCTTTTCATAAAGCCATGCCAGGAAAAAATAATAATTTGGGAACTTCTTCTGGCTAAATAAACTTTGTACTTCACAAAGCATCATTTAGATCTATAAACTTGTGAGAAGGGAGGGCAGTTTGGTATAGCAGAAGTAGAGAAAACTCTTTGTTCACTCAACACATTGCATTTACCATCACAGAGTAAATTGATTATCATACAGCTCACAGTAAATACATGTTTATACAAACTGCAGATGTTTGATTCAGTAGGCTTTCAGTTGGCGTTTGTGAGTCTCTGTAATAAGGGATGATTATACAGACAATCAACCAATGGCACAATGTGAAATAAGTGACGATAAAAATTGGACAAACTCAGCAGAGCGATAATTGTAAACAGATGGAATTGGGCATCAACTGTGAGGGAGGAACAGCAAAAAAAAAAAATCAATCCAAAGTTTGCATAAACATGTGCCAGGCGTGCTCAGCAGCAGAGGTGGGTTAACATCTGTTAGAAGAGTTTTTTTGTTGGGGGATTTGGCAGAAGTTTTATGCTCTGATTTGAATTTGGAATTTGGATTTTGTCACAGAGCCTCTTTAATTGTGTATATAGCTTGTTTTTTGCATCCAAATGGGATGAGGAATCTTCAGGCTGCAATCTAGGAATAGAAATGAAGTTTTTGAGACTGAGATACAAAACTGGAGTGCAAACATGACTGACCACATAGGTTGTGGGAGTTTAGCCCAAATAGGCTGGAGTTAATGGGATCATTTGAGAGTGGTTTGTTTTATTCATGGACTAATTGATACATAATTTGGGTTCAGTTGTTTGTGCAACCAATTTAAAACCTTGTTTCTGGTTTTGTCTGTTCTGGGAATTTTCAAATGCACACCACTTCCTGTTCCATACGGGTGAGTGCAATAAGGTCATTACCTTGCATGCAGAAAGCCAAGAACAATCTTACACCGGGATACAGATAACCCCTCAATTTTTAAGTTTTGTGCATCACAAAAAAAGAAAAGCTTTTTGAGACTAAATCTGCTATTTGTTATGGTTTGCCCCATGCCATTGTTTCTGGGTGATTCTTGTTTTATTTTGTGCAGTTTAGCTGTGCCTTTTTCTGTAGGCCCCTGTGTCCAAAGTTGGTCCTCGAGGGCCGGTGTCCTACATGTTTTCCAACCTGCCATTGAAGCTCCTTATTGGCCAAACTGATCAAGGTCATCAGCAGCAGATAAGGCAGGATTTCTGAAAACCAGCAGGAGGCTGGCCCTCCAGGACTGACTTTGGACACCCCCGTTCTAGGACATAATTTCTGCAGAACGGCAGTTCATTTGAAATTCACCTTGTGGGTGGGACTGTCCACAGGCAGTTAGCTTGGCTTCATTTCCCGTATCCCTTTGTTTACCTCTCTTCTGCTATCTTACAACCCCAACTTAATATTACGGGTGCAACGAAAATGGTAAGCAATATTGGGGCCAATGAGTTATTTAGGCTCGACACTATGCTAACATGTTACCATTGTCCAAGATACGTAATGAGCGAAGCCATATTGGATAGGGCAGTGAACGATGGGATGGCTGATACAGTAAAATGCTTAATTATGGTTCAATTTTATAAGGAAAAACCTGATTATTACAAAAATAAGACCCAGGTTGTGGTATTAATGTTTTTGTACAAAGTGTTACAGTTAAACGACATTTTAAACTTTTCGATAGATAAATACATTGTTATATAGGAAATGGAATTTAAACCTGATGTAAAGTTAAGATTTTATTCAAATCTACACACAGACTAAGATTTACAGAAGTTGTTAGACTCCTCGGTCAGTGTTAATAAATGGGTGGGTGGGTAGCCGACATCGCCGCAAAACGCTTGCGCTCGCTGTATGTGGGCTGGACCCTGTCCGGGGTGGTGTGACACAGTCGGAGTGCACTCCGTTCAACAGTCGTGCCGGTGTGAAAACGCCTAGATAACGCACGTCTTTAAAACACTGTATATCTTTGTTTATGCGATCACCATAAATCGGCTGATTCTGATGAAAAGAAAACAACTTTTTATATCGGCCTTGTCCCGATATGCAACACTTTACAGACCTAAACTGTTGCCTGTCGATGCAAAGTCACTTTCTCTGCGACAGAATCAGCAGATTTACATGTAAGCACTTCACTGCTGTAAAGTGTTACATCTCAGTGTAAGGCTGCTTTTCTGCACTTCAAAATCCATTATATTTTTGTTTATTGCGTAAACGGTTGAAGAATTGTGTTTATTGTAAGATAGTCAACGCAGGATCTAAACCTGCATTGTAAAAGGGTAAAAAACTTGACAAGTTCTAACCAAAACTTCAGTTGGCTAAATATGATCTAATAAGAATGACAGCACAGCATGTTGCATCAAGTTTGACATATAAATAAAACACAAAGTCAGAAACTGCATTAAAACTAAATACACCTCTATTACCTTCTTGGGAATACAGGGAGTAAATGTCAGTTGTGCTGTTTGTCAAATGTCTTTGATTAGCTGATCAACAGTGTGTAAAAAACTCTAAAAGCAAATGTTTTTGCCGTTTCATCCTCTGCTGCATGCAGTTTTGTGCAAAAACTCCCACACCAAACCGATGAAAGGAGCAGCAGGGATCAAGAACCCCCTCCCGCTTCTCCTCAACTTGCCTGCATCTGGTTAGGAAAATGTTTCTAACTATTATCTCCAACTTCTGATCTAAGGCTGCACAAGAAGAAGATAGATCTCATCTTTACACCGTTCAGGAGGATCAAACAAAGTGAAATCCTGTTGCCGTGAATCAAAAGTAAATACATTTCTAGTTTTAATACATATTTTTGTGTATTTAGGCTGAAAATGTTCTATTTCAAAAAAGTCCTGAAATCTAATCTTAATAAACTCTTAAAAAAGTTAATGTTATTTGTGTTTAAAGTTATGATTCCTCTCTTTACAGAACAAGAATTGGCAAAATATGATTTGTGGTTTGCAAAAATAATTTATTATTCAACTTTTAACTCCACAACTGGAACTAGTGCGGTCCTTTATGCTCTAAACAGTGAGGATCGGACCATTTTTTGATTGATAGGACCTTCTTTCACTATCACAAAATCTACTCAGTATATTGAAAACACTTTGTTTCCAAAGTCCACTTAAAACTCACAACTATATTTCAAATAAAATCCAAACTCACTGGCCACTTTATAGGTACACCTTGCTAGTATCAATTTAGACCCCTTTTCCCCTCAGAACTTCAGATGGAGCCCTGTGGTCATAAAGGGATGGACATGGTCAGCAATAATACCCAGGTAGACTGTGGTGTTGGAACGATGCACAATTGCCAATAAAAATATACCCCACACCATTATACCACCACCACCACCAAACTAAACCATTGGTACAAGGTAAGATGGATCTCTGCTTTCATGTTGTTGATGCCAAGTTCTGACCCTACCATCCAAATGTCACAGCATAAATGGAGACTCTGCAGACCAGGTAACTTTTTTCCAATCTTCTGTTGTCCAATTTTGGTGAGACTTACCTGACAGAAGTGGCCCCCTGTGTGGTCTTCTGTACTTAATTCTGCATACCTTGAAGTGGTCATTTGAGTTCCTGTTGCCTTTCTATCAATTAGAACCAGTCTGGTCATTCTCCTCTGACCTCTGGCATAAACAAGGCATCTCCTCCCACAGGACTGCTGCTTACCGGATATTTTCTCTTTTTTAGACCATTCTCTTTAACCCTAAAGATGGTTGTGGGTGAAAATTTCAGCAGATCAGCAGTTTCTGAAACATTCAGACCAGCCCGTCTGGCACCAACAACCATACCACGATCAAAGTCACTGAAATCACCTGAATTTGCTATTCTGATTCTTGGTTTGACCATGTCTACATGCCTGAAGGCATTGAGTTGCTGCCATGTGATTGGCTGATTGGAAGTTTGTGTTAATGAGCTGATGGAAAGGTGTGCCTAATAAAGTGGCCATTGAGTGTAATCTCTTATCTTACACCATATGTAAATATACACCTTTATAATATATCTACATTAAATACACATACACAGCAACACTCCTTCCTTTCTCAGCTCTGTGGTTTGTTCCAAAACCTTAAACAGAACATAAAAATAATAATCTGTTAACATATTGGAAAGGAAAAGAGACAGTATTGCTAGCATTTTTTCATGTGTAACTTAATGCAAGTAAGATTGCTTTGCGCTTTCCATTAATTCCAATGTGATCTATAGATAAAAAGCTAGTACCATATGTAATTATATAGCTATAAAATGCAAATGTGATACTAAATTGACCTCCTCTACAACACTCTACAGGTCACTTCTCCCACTACCTTTAAGATTGTGGTATTTCTTAATTACTTCCATCAAAATTGATATTCAACAGTTTGGCTGCTTTAAAATCTGTGTTTTTTTCTTTTTTTTTCTTTCTAAATAAACTCAAGATGATTAACAATTAATATTATCCACACTGGCCTTGTTAGAAAGTTTTTACAAAGAAATCTTGTTATTTTTCTTGCTCTTGAAGTTTGAACAAAGGGCTGAGTGCTCTCTGGAAAACAAACCACTCAAAGAAAGGATCCATTTATCTTCAGCTTTCACGACTCTTCGGCTTTGAACCGGGAGTGTTGAGAAGTTTATACATTTGTGGAGCATATTAAAATCCCGCCTGTACTGCAGTGAGCCTCCTAATGGATTTGATTATAATGCCTGACCAAGCAGCTTCTCATCTGAGAACTAATAACAGAAAATATAGGTCTCAGTAGTCAGTAT
>NC_050524.1:10574291-10574736 GCF_002922805.2 Oryzias melastigma | reverse complement strand
AAAAAAAAAAAAAAAAAAAACTGCTTTCAGTTTATTTGTTGTGTGAAAGAAGTAATTTGGTAAATTATTATTTCTGGAAAAAATAAGTAAAAATTCATGTCTTATATTCGAAAATGTACTTATATCAGCTGAGATATGCAGATCTTTGTTGGTTTACAAAAGTGATTTTGCAGTTCCAAAGCCATAATGAATACCGGATGATTAACTGTGTTTTACCTACATTTACCAGCTGATCATTCTTGTGGCCAGAATATTTTTGCTGCTTCATTAAAGTCACTGGTATAATAGAATCTAATTAACGCAAAAAAATCGTTGCGATCAATGCGGATCTGAAGATGATCTGCACCCTCTACTTAACCCAGGGGTCTCAAACTCGCGGCCCGCGGGCCATCTGCGGCCCGCAGGATGATAATTTGCGGCCCCCGTCTTCATATGAAAGATTACT
>NC_050524.1:10565874-10572969 GCF_002922805.2 Oryzias melastigma | reverse complement strand
ATTTTCTTGTGAAAATCCTGATGCGGCCCGGCTTCAACTAGATTCTGTCTCCAGCGGCCCCCGGCTGATTTGAGCTTGAGACCCCTGACTTAACCAGTGTGAAAAATAGTTTGACACCCGAGTAAAAGTGTGAATCAGAACACCATACCACCGAAAAAGATTTACCCCTCATCATTTTCTGGCTAGATTTCTTTTTGCACTCCTTCCCCAGTTAACCTTTCACACTCCATAAGGTACTATAACATTTGGCTCTCATTCTGATATGTCTGGTCTGGTTGCCAGCATGGCCATTTTAATGATTTTGTGCTTAATGCGTGGGAAAGCTCAGCAAACTATAAAAGGTCACTTGAATTCAGCGTTATTGGAAAGGGTTCAGAGCATTAGGAAATATCACTTCCCTTTCTCTTTTGCTCGATCAAAAATCCGCCATTCTTCCTGCCTTATCTGTCCTGACTCACTGAATCAGAGGTTTATGATGACATTAAATAGTTGGGCAGCCTTCTGCTTTAGGATAAAAAGCTGATGCATTGGTATGGTATATCAATCACTTTACATTCAGCTTTTACTATGTCTATAGAGTATATCTATATGTGGTTATTAGATAGCATTACTGAAATGCTGAAGTACAAAAATGAAAAGTAAAACTACAAAATCAACTTGTAATATGTAACTAATCTAAATGGATGCATACGTTTACTGAGGAAAATGTTTTCCCTATTGCTTGAACTCTATGCAACCATTTGCATAATCATCAGCGTATATCATCATTGGATACATGCAATTCTGAGACCCCATCCGTTAGCATAATCCAAACTTTCCTTAAAGATCCAATGTGTATGCTATGGCTGAATTTGAATTCTTCCTCTACCCCTTCCATTGTAAGGGCATTTAAAAAAGAGTTTTTGAAGGCCTAAACGTTGTGGCGGAGGGATACAGAGCCCACCATCGTGAGGGTGTTCCGCATTGGGCCATCCTGCGGAAAAGAAGGGTATTTCTTCACATGGGTGCGCTCTGAAGCACATAAGTTTACATTTCAATGTAAGTAATGTATTTTTGTTGTAACATGACTTTTAAAGTTATAAAAAATTATGTTTTGTATTTCCAAGCGCTGCCAGCGCCGTGCTAATGTAGCTAACCGAAGACTATTGATGACCTTATCTAGTGGGAGTGACGTTTGATTTTGAAGACACTATTTTGCCATAAATGTAGGGCTAGGGAGAAGCCGTTGGGGTACAGGAAGAATTCAGTTTTGGCCTATAACTCGGCCAATTTTATTTTTTTGCCCTGTAATTCATCATCATTCCATTGGGGGCAGTAGAAAGGCTTCTGCTCCTTTCAAAATGGCTGCTTCTATGAATTTTCAAAAACATTTTTTGTTGGAAAAGTTTTGTTATTTTTCAAAACTTAATAATATCTCATCTACTGCTATTCACATTTTTTGAACAACTACCTGCTGTATTGAAATTATATAACGTGTTGATAATTCTTCATAATTAATATACAACACATTAAAAATGTGCATTTCAAATTTGAGACAATGGATTAAAAATGTGATTTTATCCCCAACACTGACTTTAATATTTTTACATCTTAAACTAACATTGTTGTGAGCAGAAACTCATCATACACCCAATTTATTATAATTTATGCAATCTATATCTCATAAAAAATGATAGTTCATTGCAATTTTTGTATATTTCATTAAGTGTTTCAAAAACATCTTAGTTTAAAAAAAGAAATTACTGTTTTTTGAATTTATTTTTGAGTTGATACAGAACTGACTGAAACCCAGCAGGCTTATTTAGTGGTACAGAATTGACCTCTAAATAATATTGCATGTTGGGTTGTTGCTGCGGTGGATTTTCAATCAGAAAGTTCAATTCTAAGTATCATTACAGTATATTTTGTATTAAGAATGTATTCTGTTATAAATAAGAGTTTTCATACTCGATAAGTAGAACTTATCATACCAGAAATATGAGCTCAAGATTGCCTAAATTTAATGTATCAGTTGCTCACAAGTAGTTTACTTACTGACATTTTACATTGTGGTGCAGTGATTTTCTTCAATTACATTTTAGTAATATTTTTTTTAAAGGAAATTGTGAGACTTTTTATTAAATTGTACAAAAAATCTTCAATATTTTCTGAATAACAAGTATGAAACAAGGCTTTTAACATGAAATATTTTTCCTCTTTTGAATAATGCAGTAAAAAAGTGTTTTAGCAATCTTTTAAAAATTAGTTTTCCACATGTATAGTTTCAGTAATAAAGTTAACTTTTGGAAGGAGTCTGTGTGCAAAGAATTACTTCCAGCTGCAGCAGTGATTCTTTAACTCACACAGACTAACTTAATTTCTGTAAATGTTAAATGTTTATTTAACAATAAAAGCGGTAAGTGGATGTCAGGGGTTTCTGCTGCAGCGCCAGAGTTTGTCTTCATTTAGTGTCAACAGTGAAGGGGATGGACAGCGTGGTGGAGCGGCAGCGGTCAGCTCTGAATTAACCACCACCTCATTTTGCACCAGAGGACTGCTAAGTTGTGATTTAAATCCATTTGTTGAGTCTAAATGTATTTTCTATTCTTCGCTCTGTTAGCTTTTCCACTTGGATTCTAATCTTTTCTTTTAACTGCTTTATTTTGTGCTAATTTGTAAGTTTACTCTCACACTTGAAGACAGTGTGTTGTAATGGTCTATACTAGTTTGGGACATTTTGCTTTGATTTTATTTGTCCAACAGTGTTTTTTTCATTTCAGTAACACTTTTTATTTTAAGTATTAAATGGATCAAGAAGTCAAATAGGAAAAACTAGATTTTTTTTTCACCTGTACCATATTTTAATGATTTTTTTTTAAATTGATGCTTTAAAAAATTTTATTACATTTTTTTATTTTTTTTTTCTGACTCTGCTAGGGACAGAGCTACAACATTATATATGGAAGGCGGTAGGAGAGTTGAAGATTTTGGGATGCCTAAAACTCAGTTTTCGTCTCATTTTCAAGTTGACAGACTATGTTCTTGGTTATTTCGTATAATTTTAATCAGTACAACCACACTTATGTGACACTATCTTTATTTAGTCATTTTCCCATATTGCGTTCACACGCATCAGACATAAAATTATACAAAAACACAAAATTCCGTCTGGAAAAGTTTTGCTGTGGAAACTCCAAAAATGTTTTTACACTCAGAATTAACATTTTAGGTGTAATTTCATAAAAACAACAAGAATGATTTTTTTCAATAAACTAACTTACATGTTTTTTGAAAGAAAACACCAAAGAAATTCCAAGTGAAATTTACAGATTCCTCTGAGCCACATATATAAACAGTTCTGTTGATAGAGGTACATCACAGACCTCACAGCTCCATGATGTGACCTTTGTTGTGCTGTTATACAGACAGTGGTTGTACGCCAGTCTGCCTGTGTGGCTTCAGCTATCAGGAAGCTCAAAAGATAATTTCTCTGCAGAACACTGTATTGGTCAATTTTCCTGGAATTCTGTTCCTTATTGTGTTTGTAAAAAAATATTAAAAGAGAGGTTTTTTTGCAGAAGTTTGATTGAACTCAATTTCATGTGTTCTGCTCGTCTGGAAACTCCTCAGAGGTAGAGGTTTGTCTGACTTCTCTGAACTGCTCTCCACCTACCCGCAACAGTGGTGAACAGGACTTTTGCGGTGAACCACAGCGTTTCTGCAATTTTTAGACCAGGCCAGTGCTGTTTGTATTAGACAATTCAAGTTAGTCACCATCCTAAAATATAATGATGGTCGGTTTCTACATTTTTGGATATCTAATAGCAGACAGCTCCGTTTGGCTCCGCCCCCCCACAGGAGGTCCTCTGGTCTACCATCTGATCAATGTTCATCTTCCGCCTTATTTATTCAAATAAAAGATCACTTTTGTCCAAAAACTACAAATAAATGCCAGATTATCTCTTTGATGTAATAAAATGTCAATTACAGAATATTAAAACAAGTTTAAGTTCATTTTAGACAAAGTTTTTATCACACTGATCGCACCAGTGGGGCAGGAGTCCCAAAGGGTTAAAAAAAAAGCTTGTATTGATCTATTCTTAATTCTTCCCAATAATGTTACTATTATAGACTCAAAAATTGCAGGGGGCAAAACCTTTTGCAGGGGGAGGCTTTCCTCTTCTGTAGCTCTGCCCCTGCTCCATGCATTAGCATGACTTATTGATCCACATTGATCAAACAATTACTTTTTGCAAATATGAAAATATTTGCAGGTTGTGGGTTATCTGAAATATGTTCACTGTTTAATAATCAAATGGTATATTTTATCCCCTCATCTCAGGTTCTGTAAAGTAGCTTAGATGAGCCTTTCTTCCTTGCATTTGATGTGGAATATAGCCCCCTTTTTCCACACTGGCTTTTTTATCCCATAATGCATCTGTATGATCAATGAGGCTCTCGCCTTTGCTCTTTTTCCGCTGCCTTCCTCAGCAATCAGCCGCGTGATGTGATCAGAGCTGCCCGCCTGTCCTGTCCCGCTCTCATGTCACACGGAACCAAAGTATTCCCTCTGTCGTTTCTGACAGTCCAGTGACGGCTGAGCGGAGACGGCCTTTGTCCCTGTGTGAGTCCCATCTCTAAAAGTGAGGATTTGACCAAAACGTGCATCTTTGATTTGCTTAACAGTATTTTGAAAAACTCAGATTTGGAAGACTCTCAATATGTTGATTGGCGTGTCAATTCTAAATATTTTTGGCTTTCACTGGTGATTAAAAGTATGAAACAGTGGCGGGAAGTCTGGCCACTCAGCACTCATTGTTATTCCATGGGAGACCATCTCACCCGGACTTCAAATCACTTTCAGGCCTTTGGTAAAAGCCTCTGCAGCCTGGATTACAGCTGCACGCATCCATAAAAGTGAGTGATGTTTGGCTTTTCTGCAGGAGAAAAGGATCCTTCAGTCAAAAGCGGCTCTTATAATGCTGTCAATCACCGCCGCGGTTTATGCGGGTTTGGCTGTGCTTCCTCTGACAGTCACCGGGGAGCGTTTGACGTTCAGACAGTTCAAGGTTAATTGATGTACATCATAAAATATTGACAACAAAATGATCACTAAGTGCATGGAGAGCAGAGTGTGTGGTGGAGTAATGAACTACATTTAAACAGTCTGTGTGAAGAAGTAGTTGATTATTGCAAGATAGTGGAAAACTTTGCTACGGTGGCCCTGAAGTTCAAATCACACCAACAAATTACACAATTTAATAAAGATCAGAATGACAATTAAAAAAGCAAAACAAAAAAATTCACATTTTGTGTTATTTTTCATTTGATTCATTTTGATTTCTGGAAGTTACTTTTGTATTTTTTTTTTTTTAACGGAAGCTTGAAAAGATAGCTACTTTGGGATATTTCTAATTGTATGATGATGTTTGTCCATCTTTCAACTGAAAGTTGAAGCGATGCCTGATATGATCCATAATAATCAGAGAACTTTCAAAAGTAGGCAGACATTAAAGACCCCTTTAAAAAACTCAAATGTCATTGTCCAATCAGTAGCTGCGCTTAAATAACCAAAATGTCTTTAATCTAATTAAAGATCGGATTAGTGTGAAACTATGTACACGGACCCCAAAGACCCTAAACCAACCACTGTTGGACTCTGGTGTCTAAAGGAACAAACACTTAGTAGACTCAACATTTATTAGAGATTGTCCATAATTGGAAAAAATTGAAAAAAGAAATGCAGTATTCGCATATAATTTTCTAAATACGTGGAGCCAGATCTGAACTTTTTTTCTTGGTCGCACAGATGCGAAGGAAGGGTAACGGTTACAGTTAGGTTAATATGTGCAACCAACAGCAACATTTGGGCTTGGACACACCCTCCCCTCCCACTCACAGATGTGGAGCTCCAGGATTTTTTGTTTCCAAATTGTCGTTAAAAATGTTTTGCACTGAGTAACTTGTTTGCACTTCAGGGCCACCATACTTTCCCACTTAACCATTCATATTTAGAATGAATAAGCATTAGTCGTGAGCATTTGAGAAGTTTATTTTGAGAATTAAACAGAGATTTCACTGCGGGGATTCTTTATTTAAGCTTGTTAACCAGAGGACTTCATTCAAAACGAACAAATGGCAACAAAAAAAATGCCAAGAGACGCTGTTGTACTGTTGTTTGTTGAAGTTGTTGCCTCCATAATCTCCTTCAGTCTGTAATCCAGCTTTTGGAGCAGGCAGAAATGTCTCTTGGATCATTCCTTTGCTGACACTGCCTGATGCACTGAAGAGGATTAGCTCTCACTACAAGTCTGCAAAATGCAACAAAGGAGTAAAGATAAACAGCTACTTTACACTGCGAGTTATTCTGGAAAGTTGTAAAAAAAAAAAAAGCACATGTATAACTAAAAATACCACTTTATCTGACAAATTGTCACCTGCAGGATGTTCCCACTTATCTTTGTCCTTCTTTAATTAGGCTAAGTGAACGTGTTGCATGTCCAGAGGCCTAATTACATCCAGAGGTAAAAGGTTGCGGTGCACTTTGTCAGTGAGATTGGCTCAGTGCCTCATGTCACCGAGGAGCTGCACGCCGTGATCACTTACTGGAATGAAAACCAAGGAGAAATGCTGCGCACAGAGAGAAGTGGGGAAGAAAAGGGTGCTATCTGCATGGAATGGCTTAAGTGCTGTTTAATGAGAATCTGCCTGTCAAAGAAATAAAATGATTGCTGGTGCTTAATTAAAATTATTTATGGCTAATTCGGAAGCAGATAGCTTGTTTTGTTCCCATGTTCAAATTGATTTCCAATAATGGATGGCTGCGTTTCAATCAATCCAATTAGGCAAATCATAGCTATAGTGCTACACTTTTCTTTCTGAACGGAATTAGCATCTTTAAGTATAAAATAAAACAAAGATGGCTGCTTTTTGGTTTTTGCTTTTAGGCTTTTCTGTTATATTCAAAATACTTTTATAAAATAAGAGAATAAAGAAAAGCTTTAAAACCATAAATGTTCCAGAGAAGCTGAACTACACAATTAAACTGAATAGTTTTCATTAAAGTATCAAGTTATCGGTACTGTAATATTCATTTTTTTTTTTTTTTTTTTTTAA
>NC_050524.1:10564299-10565864 GCF_002922805.2 Oryzias melastigma | reverse complement strand
TGAAACATTGGATCAATTTGACCAGCTTCAAACAAATTCTTTGTTTTTGGGTTAGTTTACCGTCTCGTTTTACAAGCAAGGCAGATTTCATTCAAGACAACGTAGAAAAGCATATTCTCACAATTGAAATAAATATTAAATCTGGTTCTAAATTACTGTCCCGATTAGATTCAATATCCATGAAAAGCTCATAAAACACTACAACACACTGCAGACTGTCAATTAAATATATATATATTCCAGTTTTGTGTAATTTAATAATTTATTATCTTATTCAATCGGATGATTAGCTCTTGAGGTGAAAAGATTTAAGGTTATACAAACACTATAATAGCGATGGACATTTTGTCACATGATGGTTTTTGCTGGTCCAAGGAATCTCAGTGAGCACTTGACACATTTACAACATTTACTTTTTGAGGATAACATTAGATGATTGAAGAAGTTCCTTTTTAGTAAAGCTTTTAGCTGATATTTTAATTTTATTTTACCTTCTACCACATTTTTAGTTGCTATCTACCATTAATATTTGACCTTTTTTTCTGTATTTATTTATCTGCATTGTTTTTTATTGATTTTTTTGTCCTGTATTTTAACTTATGTGAAGCACTTTGTGAGTTACCAACTGTGAAAAGTGCTATATAAATAAAGATTTTCTTACTTTATTTCTAGTACTGGTAAAACGACAGACCTTTATGTTTCTAGTCATTTAATTCTTGACTAAACTTTTATAATAACTTTCTGGATACTCATCACAGGTGATTTGTTAATTTGTATTTTGAAAACTTTTTTTGTTGATTTCAATGGGTTTTTGTTTGTTTGCTTTGTGTTTTATAATTAATGCAAATTTTTAAGCTTAAAATATGGGGAAGAAGTTTCTTTTCAAGGTGAATTCTGTTTTGGAGCCTATTCGTGAATAAGCCACTGACTTTAGAATCCAAGAAACAAAGAAAAAAAACAATTAAATAAAAACATGGCATGTAAGTCATATATAGAATTGAATTCAATTTCAATTTTGTGAATGATTATTGAATTGTTTCATTAGATGTGATTGTAAAGAAAGGAGGGAAAAGAAAGGACAAAATACAGTTTTCCCTAGAGCCTGACGTCAGAAATGATTTACAGACTATTGCTGCAGTGCCACATTTTACAGAGCATGATCATTGTTAATCATACATTAGCTTTCACAAGTATATGCCAGGAATCATATTCATTGGATTTAAACTAATAGATGTACTTTATTGGAACAAATCTTGGCTCCATAGGCTTGCTTAGAGTTAAATTTTAAAGCTAAGGAGCTTCTGTTTTTTCTCTTTCAGTGTGTTTTCTGCACTATGAGGCACAAAGACGATGGCAGAGATGCGTTCGGTTCAAGCCCAGTCACACCTCTAAAGACCGTTGGGCCATAAATCTATCAGTTTCCTTCTCCTCTTTGAGTAACTCTCTGTCTCTTCATCTCTTTGTGACTCTTTCTGCCTTTCTCTGCCCCCCCTCCTCCTCTCCCTGGCCTGTCTCCAGATGGGTTTGCGCTTCGGGCACTCGGTTTCAAGTTGTTTCGACTTTGT
>NC_050524.1:10508576-10564268 GCF_002922805.2 Oryzias melastigma | reverse complement strand
GGAAAAAAAAAAAAAAACACCCTGAGAGAATAAAATATACTAATTCTTTTGCCTTAAAAAGCAACAGTGAAAGTAGCTGGGTGGAGGTCTGCGGTATCGGGTCTTCTTAAGGTAAGGGCAAATAACAACCTTTATGAAGGATCAGCCAACAGGAAAACCGCACCAACGGGGGCCTTTTTTCATGAAAGTTCACTCTGAAGGTGAATACAATGAGGGGATCTTAGTAGAAAACCTTAAAAAGTGAAGTTTGTCTTTCCAGTGCTTGTAATACTTTTTTATTAACCCATGAAACACTAGAGCTTTAGTTCCAGTGTTGGCGTTCTTTGAATTACTGCATAACTGCATATACTACTAATGCAATAACAACAAATTCTGAAGCAGATAAAGGTAGTTTTGTTCTAATATGAAAGTCTTTACAGTAGTTAAGCGTTTACGAATCAACGTGAAGCAGCTGATGCTGACACGGAGAATAGACCCTTTTTCACGGTGACATCAGACAAAAAGGCGACGCCATCATCAGACGTCTGTTCTGAGTCATGATATTGATGTAGAACAGGGGTATTCAAATCCAGGCCTCGAGGGCCGGTGTCCTACATGTTTTCCAACCAACCTTCCATTGAAGCTCCTTATTGGCTAAACATACCTGATCCTTGAAAATTAGCAGCAGATAAGGCAGGATTTCTGGAAAACCTACAGGAAGCTGGCCCTCGAGGCCTGGATTTGGGCCTCTCTGCTGTAGATTTTCCAGAAATCCTGCCTTATCTGCTGCTAATTTCCAGGATCAGGTATGTTTAGCCAATAAGGAGCTTCAATGGAAGGTTGGTTGGAAAACATGTAGGACACCGGCCCTCGAGGCCTGGATTTGAATACCCCTGATGTAGAATGTTAGAGACTTACAGTAAAAAACAACACAATTATTGTGTTAATCTGATGAAAACGGACAATAATGGAGCAGGAAGAAGGCTACTTCCTCGAAAATGGCTTGGCTGTTCAGAGTAGTAGGGCTTGGAGTTGTCTATGTGTTTGGTCCCAAAACCAGAAGATACATTTCATTTTCGCACTCATTATAGAAAAGGAAATGCTGTTACCAATGCTGACTCGTTTCCTCTTCCAAGGATGGAGGATTGCATTGATGGAGAAGGCTCGGCCAATTTTGTAAAAAAATGAGACCTGCTAAAGGGTTATTGCCAAGTCTTGTTGACGCTATGTGCCTCAGACATTTCTGCATGTAATGCACCTGACCACTTCCTCCAATATACTGTTGTGCCATTCGGGTTGCGAAATGCTCCTACAATATTATAAATATAAAATCTGTTGATCTGCTTTCAGTGTGCTGGATTTTGAGACTGTTGGGAGATGGGGCCTCACTTTGTGTTGGGTCTTTTTTGGAGATTTAGATCGGGGGAATTGGGGGAAAAACAAGAAAATAAAGTCATAATGGATTAATATTTACACAACTGAAAAATAAAGACCCAAAGAAGATTTGCTACTAATACTGATCATGTGCTGCCTGAAGATGGACCTTTGTAGTGCATGCTAACTCAATATTCAGCTTTAAAGCTGGTGTCTGCAGAAGTTCACAGGATATCACGAGTAATACTTCTGTGTTAAAGTCATTGACAGGCAATTGCACTATAATTAACCGTGAGAATTTGCTTCACATCCACGCTGAGTCTTGTTTGGGGATTATCAGCAGTCTCATCCGCTCGCAGAGATCAGACGTGGGTTTAGCAGTCACGTACTATAATGCTGGATCAGGGATAAACAGCATTTTTGACACCCTTCGTCGAAGACTAGCTCACAAACTTTTATAATCACCCTTGTAAAACCCCTCGATCTGAGCTGTGGTGGGTGATTAAAGACTTTGGTGATAAAAAAAAGAAAGAAAATGCAGCTATTTTTGGAGCAAAAAGACAGTGAGAGAACGTCTCCAATGTTACTTGGGGATAATCAGGATTAAGTTAGCCCACAATACAAAGAGAGATGTAGAAAATCCATCTAGTTGATGGATGTTAGAATATTCAGCAAATATCACAGACATTTCAAGGAAAATATCAGTGAAGGCTCATGCGTTTTGGAGACGTAGCTCTGAGATGGATCAGTTGTTGCCCCAGGAGCTGTGGTAGATGCATATTTATTAAACATAATTAAAATGAGTGTGTGTGTGTGTGCGCCTGTCACTGAGCTTTTTCATTACACTGCTGCCTCTCCGTTCCCTGGCAGTCATCCAAGGCAGACGTAGGAGAAAGTAGGTTGGATTTATTAGCCACAATTAACATTAAGCTATTGTATAGGACTTCAGTGGATTGTAGCAGAGGGCCTGCTGGGTAGAGGAGGCAGACCAGTTGAGCTAAACAAATGGGCTTGGCAACGAAAAGGTCTGGGTATTTTTTTTTTTAGCCTTGGGCATTTTTCAGCAACTTTTCTTGTTTACTTAAACTGGTTGGAGGCACGGGCTGCACAGAGGTGTGTATTGGTAAGATACCGGTGATATGATATGTATCACGATACACATGTCACGATGTGATACATATCCCAAAAATATCCCAAGACTGTATGACTTACAAAAAAAACCAAAAAACTGCATGAACATGAAAAGACCTTCCATCTTAATACAATTGTAAAATTATTTTTATTTAATGATCACCACCATAAGGACTGCAACTGTATCTCATATATAAGTCGCTTTTACCCAATCAAATTCAAGCTACTTTTCTATAAATTAAGAAATATTTGTTCTTAAAGAGAACAGTCAACATTAGCTGCGTTTCTATTACACATTTGCGCAAAACTTTATTGAAATTTTAGGAATTTCTAAAAATCACAGTTTCGAAATGACACAGTTTTCATTAAATCATAATTTTTCGATAAAGCACAAACCAAGACTCAGGATAAGTCATTGAAACACGGCGATGAATGAGAAAAAGTATTTTTTTTATTTGATTCACTAAAAGGGAGCATTTGGGTGATGTCACAGCACTGTCTGGGGTCTCAGATGCGTGAGAAAAAAAATGCATCTGGACCCTTTTTTCTGTTTGAAAACACGACAAGATCTATTCAAGTTTCTGTCATGGCGCTAGTGTTCATCCTAGAGGAAACTCCAGGCTCCAAGCTGCAAAAGTGATGAAGCGAAAGAGGAAATCTTTGGGATTTTACGGAGAAGCTGCACGATTGAGTATGACACACAATTTATAATGGGCTGTAATGCTGTGGGACCTCTCAATCCGCCGGCTCTGCACTGCTAAGGACAGACACTTTGTACCATTTATTTCGAAAAAAGTGTTTCCATTACAGTTTTGCGAAAAATATCTATTTCAATACGCCCCAAATATCACCTCCTATAAGCGCAATTTTTTTTTCTACGAAAAATTACAGATTTTTTTCGAAATCGTGGTGTTTCCATTAGGGAGAATTTATTATCGAAATTCCAATTTGCGAAATTTCAGAGTTAATGAAAACCCGACTATTGTCCGATTTTCCCAACAAAATATTTTTTCAGCATAAAAAAAACATAGAATGAATGTGCTTTAGCTAAAAAGGTTTTAAAAGTATGGTTTAGGAAATAAAGTACATTGCTAAATGTAGCTGAACCAGAGCTTTTAAACCATTAAGGAGCCTGGACTGTCCTTGAAGGGATGTTTGAAAAAAATGAAAGTTTTCCATAAACGTTTAAGTATAATGAAGTATGATATGTGTAATGACATTTAACAGAAACTGGTTAAATCTTGTTTATTTCTTGTTGTTTAGGTGTGGTTTAGAGTTGCCCAAGGAGGCTCAGTGTGGTGTGCTGCCAACTAGTGGTGGGGGGTTTAGGTGGAAAATAAAAATTAGACAATGGAATTGATGTCTGCTCATAAATAATCAATATAATATTATTATTTGCACTTAAAATCAATACAAGTACCACCCAATGAAAAATTACGATTTATCGCTGAATCAATTTGTCCCTACACCCCTAGCTAGTAATGTTGCCTTGAATTTGTTCGTACAGGCTTCAGCAATTCTTAGGACACGGCACAGGACAAAATGGGAAGATTGATTGATTGGTGTAAAGCTTGTTTGAGCAGAGCAACACCCAACAATGGACCTAGCATAACATTTTAGTGGGACACCTCCCACTTTCTGCAGTTATTTCCTAATTTACTTTATTTTATATACATTTACCAATTCTCATTTTGCTAAAGATAATATATTTACATTTGCTTAAGTTTTTGTTGTCCCCTCAGTTTACGCCTTCTTGTCTCTGCCAATTACGTTCCAGCTCGATGTGATTAGGAGGAATGAACGCTGGCGTTCAGCTCCACTAGAGGGTAGCACATCAGTTTACCTAAGGCGCTGCTTTCAAACTTGGGGGAGAAGAGCCAAATAAGGCTCATTTTAATGGATATGCTTTTAATGTTGAATGTTTGCATAAGCACACTGAAGCATTACAGATTAAACTCCCCTCCCCATCCAAATATGGCAACCATGAAATTACTTTAATTAGGCTATCTAACAATTTGCCAGAGTCCTTAAACCAACTGGACCCTAGTTGGTGTAAACAAGCAGTCACATTTCTAGTATTTTTTGCAGCATAACAAAAAGGTAAACTATATAAAATGTAATTTTAGTTGCCCTTTTAGCCTTTTTATTTTTCTTAATTCCAGGCTGAATGTTTAATTTTCTTTTATTGGAAAAAAGTAGATATAAAAACATACAGGAGATAAACATCCTGTGAAGGTCAGGCAGGTAATGATGGTTGACAGAGTGACAGCTGACCCCTTTTTTTATTAAAAGGTCATTCTGTCAGATCACTCCATCAAACCTTGGGCCATTGATATCCCAAATACATAAATATGTCTATGAATCTCTGAACAGCAGCTATTTTTGGCCTGGAATAAAATACGTCAATAAAGGTTTTGGCACAAAAATGTATAAAAATGTAGCAGGTAAGTCTTGCTTAAGAAAACTTTGTGTCAAAAAAATGTGAAACTTTAAAGCTGACAGTAATTATTGTTTCTACACAAACATTTGTCTAATAAATTCATAGATGAATTTGGGAAATCTCTAGAAAACTTTTTTTTTTCCTTTGTTGGTACAAAAATTATTTTTTTTGCATTTCATTGGAAAGAAAACACAGCAATTAAATAAAGAATCAGAAAACATCTCTACTGTATTTTCTCTTTCTCTTCTGCTGCATCCCAGTCTTCAAAATCATTAAATTAACAAAACCGATTAAATAAAACTATAAAATCACTCGTCTTTTCTACTATTTCCTGTTGTGATAAACTGTGGAACAGGGTATGACAACCTTTGTCTTTTGGGGTTTTTCTTTTTTCCATTTGTTAAAAAATGTTAATGCCAACTGGCATTTTGGACAGCACAGTGATATAGAACATTTGGACCATGTGACCAGAACTTCTTTTTCAGATTTATATTACTATCGTGTATTACTTTTTAATCAATGTCCTACAGCCAATCAGAATCTAGAATTTACCCAGACCCTGGTATAATAAAGTCTATGGGGGGTCAGGTGTCTTGCCTGAGGACAGAACAACTGTTTAGACCGGGATTTAAATCGCTAATCGACACTCTCCACCTAGAAAGCCACAGCATTTTTTTTTAAGCCATAAAATGCTTCTTTTAAGTTAAATCATTGTCTAAAACTGGACCATTTCCAAAGATCCATATTTTGAGTTTTGAGTCAAACCCACTTGTTGGGTTCATCTGAAGTGTCATTTCTCAGTGAAGCTGCAATAACACTGTGGTGTTTGTTCTTCCGATCAGTATTCAGATCTCCTGAGATCTTGCGCTTCACTTCTTAATTGAAATCATCCATCCCTTGTTCAGGACGACGGTTTTAATTTACAGAGATAAGCGAGCTTGGCCTTGACCTTGCTCCAGTCTGACATGGATCGCTGCCTTTCCCCTTTCAAGGTTTCTTCAATCAACTCAGATCCCACTGAGCAATACTTTTATTTCACTTTTTTCTCGTCAAATTGCTCCTCCTTTGACATCAGCAGCGTGAGAAAAGAAAATGTATGTAAACAGAACTTCAGTCAACGGATCAACACCTCTCTGTTCCAACTGACCAGCAATATTGATTACATAATGCTTTGTTCACTCAACTGCTTCCCGTCTTTGATGCTATCAGACGGTGCCCACAAAGGCAGGTGCTTTTACCATTGACTGTAGGAGAGAAAAAGTGGAGTCATTGGGTTATGAGAATGGCAGCCGCGCTGACCGTGTGATGGCTTTTTGTGTTGGGACTCGGGGCCTTGAAACTCTTAAATCCAGCTATTACGCACATTTACTGGAGTGTGAAATACAGTGCATTTGACTTGATTACGAGCTGAAAGACCCTGTGGTTTTCCAGTGTATAGATGTGAAAACCACATTGGTCCAGCGAAGTCACATTCACACTCTTTCCTCCCATAATTGATATTAATTGCTTGTCGGTTGCCTTGATTTTCATTCTCCATGCTTGGCTGCTCTGTGAACTAACTGAAACTTTTACTGCCACTGAACCTGGTTTTATGGTCCACAGGAAAAAAAATATGCTCAAAAATCATTCGTAAGTGTGTGCTTTACCAGGTTAAACATGTATGACTAGTTTGACATAAAAAGACAAAAGCTTCCTTAGCAATTCATCACATTTTTGATGAAATGTTTGTCTTCCTTGTCGTCCTGCATGAGTGTTTTCATATTAAAGCCCCTCCAAGGGTAAAGGTGAGAGCTGCTTTTCCAGCTCTGAAGCCCAAATGAAGTGAAGATTTTTTTTTCTCAGAGAGGATGGCTATAAGAGGCCCCTGGCTTGGCCTCTGGCTAAGAAGCGGCATTACACTTCCCACTCTCAGGACCATTATTAAACACCACCGTCGGTAAAAACTCACTTGTCAGTGGACTCCACGTCACTCTTGGGTTGATCTTTTACCCGACCACTGGCAGAAAAAAAAAAAAAATTGGGGAGGGTAAGGAAAAATAAACAGTATTAGCATGATTGAAGTGAGCAGCTTTGGAGGAGAGAGACTTCTTTGAAGAGTGGAGGCCTAATCCTAGCTGCTGAACTGCCATGTATGCCTCCGCTTTTGATTCTCAGACTATAAGACCTATTCCTGCAGGAGCAGCTGAGAGGGTCAAAGGATTCATCTTGTTGAGTGCAGAGGAATGTGGAGGCTTTTGTTAATAGAATTACACTCAACATTTACAGCTGAATGTGCCTTGTTTGCACATTAACTCTTGATTAATAATAATAAAAAAGAAGTTATTTCAGGTGAAAGAAAAAAATAGGCAATTGGAGTATTTTTTTCCTTGTTCTTTGTTAATTCAGTGCTTCTATATTAGTGCAAAATCTCAGGGAGTAACTCTCTTGCATATAGGAATATGGCATGTGCATTATTTAGGATGAAATGTTAACTGAAAAGTCCAAGAATTAATTTTCTAGACCTAGAAGTAGAGTTTCAGACTGCAGTTGGAGCTTATACTTACCCCACAGTGCAGGATGGATCCATTCCACCTGCTGAGCCCATGTGTTCCAACTGCCGTCTGCTCTGTGATGCAAACAGCCCAGATTTGAATCTAACCTGCGGCGATTTGCAGAGTGGACCTCTTACTCTCCCTTTTCCCCCTTTCTCCAGTTTTCCATTAGCTGCATCAAACAAAATGAAAATGTAAAATTTAATCAATTGCAGCTATTATTACTCTTTTTTTTTCTTTAAGCTACATCAACAGTGAATTTAGAAGATCATTGTGTGAATGTTTCAGAGCATTCACACAACAGTGATTCTCCTCCTTCCTGTACGTGTTTCAGCACATAAAAACTCAATGACACTTTCACTAATTTCAGTGATCTTAGTATTAAAACATTCAGCTCGTTCAGGACATTACTGCTTGTACTTTTGATATTTATAAACTGTATAGTGTTTGAAATATTGAGCAAAATATGCTCCAAGTAAATGATTTTTTTAAGTTCTTCAAAAACTTTGCACACTTTGTAACATTGGTTTTAAGTATTTTTAAATAATTTGGCTATGTTGTATCATCATTATGCTAGCTCATGTTGGTAATTTGGCTTCTATTGAGTTTTTTTATGCTAATTTTATCTAACATTTTAGCAATGCTGATGTTTTTTGACTAATTTTTTTAATCTATTTTTGAGTTGAGCTAGGAAGAGGCTAACATTTTTTGTTATCTATTATCAATTTGTTATCTATTGCAGTTTGTTAGGCTACTTTTTAGTTTAACTTAGCCTATTGCTAAAATATAATGTTTTTTACTAATTTTGCTGAGGATTTTCAGGATTTTTTTGGAGTTGCGCTACTAGTATTTTATCAATGTGCTAGCTTTTTTGGCTAATTTGGCATCTATTAAGGTTTTTTGGGCAAATTTGGGGTAAATCTCATATTTAAGCAACACAAGACATATTTTTAAATTAATTAAATCAATTAAAAATAAATTGAAATGCATTGAGGATTTTTAAGCAAACTCACTGACAATTTTTCAGAAATTTAGGCTAACTTTAGGCTGAACAATTTTGACTTTACATTGACAAGTTTTCTTCTCAAACTCCACATTGGGACATTATTTATTTATTACAATTTTTAAAATTTTCATCAATTTTTTTGTTACTCTCTAACTTGGTTTTTGTATTTCCTGTATTTTTAAGTATTTTAATTTTTATCCTTTGTCTATATTCTCTGCTGGTTGGTTCTTGACTACAACATGAGCAAGAAGTTGCAAATAGAATAGGCGTTCAAAGAATCTGTTAGGTCCTTTTGAAGTCTTGAGAGCTAGCTCATTCATGGTAATAATGCAGTTATTCTTCACTGTGGATTCACAGTACAGGGTAGTATTATGGTGTTTCTATAGCGATGAAGAAAAGTTCACTTTTAAACACTTCAAAGCTGGTTTGAACGATGAAATCTCCCCATAGCAACTGCAGCTCAAAGGACAGGCTGCAGTGACTGCCAATTAGGAGTTCCAACCATCCCCATTAGATCCTAAAGAAAAACCAGGTTTTCAACTAAAAAAAGGCTTTTTTATGCAGGATATGAAAACATTTTATGCCTTTGGACAATGATGCACTTATGTATCTTTGCCTCTGGCGATTGGCTTTGAAGGACAAAATATTATTCTAAAAGGGAGTTGTGCACCTGCTCCGTGTCAGCAGAGCGCCATTTAACGATATATTTTAATACATTCATGCAGAATGTCCTTCAAAAACAGTGGACACAATAATAGTCAGTAAAGTTTAAAAATGAAAATGGGAGAGCTCGGGTGTACCGTAGTCCCACATAAAATATTTAAAGTTGCCCTGAAGCGACTTAACAGCTCTGTTGTTCTTTTTAAAAGTGTACTGAGTACATTTATTGTTCTGAATTATAATTAAACATGACTGAGAAATTGTCCAAGACCTGAAGCTTTAAAATGTGAGTATCCACATAATACAAAATGATCCTGAACATTCATTTTTTTGTTTTTTGCATTTAACTGAATATTTCTAAAATTGGCATTTTTAACATGTATCTGTGTTTCAAATCTACTACGAAGTGATACAATTTATTAGTCATGGATTTATTTAAATTGAATTTCCATGGAGTTTTAGATTGAAAGTGTACTTTTAATTCCAGTGTTTCCTACAGTTTTACTGCATTTTTTATCATTATTTATCATTCTTTTTAACACTTTTTAATTGGCGTTATCTAAAAGCTTACTGTTAATTTTTAATGTGGATTATTTGGGAGGACTAATCGTTAGAGGACCTATGCAAAATCAACTTTTTGTGTTTTATAATGTTCATTCCAGAGTTATCCTCTAAAAACCTGCACTATCAGCTCTTCCCATACCCAAAAACGAGTGGGTTCTCAGGAGCTGATGTCACTAATTGAGTACAGCCCCTTTCAGGAAGAGTCTGCACTTCCAGCACTGCCCCTGGGCTAACACAAACACACACTTTCTCTCCTTCCCTAGTGACAATCAGCTGCTAACTTTGCCGCTCAGCTAGCGATGCTCACTCGCTAGGAGCGCTCAGCCTCTAATTTCGCCGCTCAGCCATTAACTTCATTCCCCAGCAGTTATCAACCCCTAACTTTACCACTCTGCTGCTAACTTCATAGCGCAGCTAGCGGTGATCTTCTGCTAACTTTGTAGCTCAGTTAGCGGGGCTCAGTCGTTAGAAGTAATCATTTGCCAATTTCCCCGCTCAGCTAGCGGTGATAAGCCGCTAACTTTGCAGCTCCACTGCTAACATAGCCTCTCAGTTGGCTGTGCTCAGTCGCTAGCAGTGATCATTTGCTGAACTCACAGTGATCAGCCGCTAACTTCATTACTAAGCTAGCGGTGATCACCCTCTACCTTCGCCACTCTGATAGGAGTGATCAGCCAATAGCTTCTCCACTCAGTTAGCTTAGCTGTTAGCCTCGGCCATTGCAACAACATTTTAAGATATATTGTAGATATGCAAAAAAAACAATATAAAATTAAATAAAATACAGTAAAATGGCAGGGGTAGAAACAAACAAACAAAAGAATACAAGGAATATATAAAAATCAGATTAATAAAATATTGCAGGCAAAACCCAGACATGATGCAGAGGTTGGCTCTTGGATAATAACGTCGTAAAATGAGCGGCACCCGCAAGCAGCAAAATGCAATGCCTCAGAGATTGAGGTGTCTTACTTCTAGGTAGAAAAAACATTTGCAAAAAAAAATCATATTTCATCTATAATTTGTTATTTTCTGTTCTTTGCATGAATTTTGGGTTGCCTGAAGACGTAAGGATTTTGTTTGATTCAAACATTTTTTCAAAAATACACACACATACATTTGTTCTGTTTTTGTGTCTTCATACAAGAGTCTGGTTTTCCTGTTGCTGCAACTTAGATATTCCCAACCTGAAGGACAGATTTTCCTTATCAAGTTAACATGAGACTGTCGGAGCAGAATGGCAGCTGGCTGTTCTACTTGTGTCCAAGCGTGCCCATTTATTGACAGGTGCAAGTCTACAAGCCAAGAGCATGACATGTGACACAGGTGGTGTATCTGTGTTTCCTGATTTCCCAACTGGCACTATGACCATTTCCAGGTAATGGGCTTTACGCTGCCTTTTAGGTATGAACGGATGAAAATGAGGTGCTGTTGGCGTAAACAATAGCCCCTGTGATTTTGGGGAACACAGGGACTTGTCTAAGTGTGTATTCCACTAAACCATCTGTGGTCATTACGGAACATTTTGACCACGTTTCTGTGCTCAGCACTAGTTTATTTTTGCACCTGAAATACTTTTTTGTACCAACAATACTGTATTTTCATACGTTGAGCACTTTATGATATATTTATTGTACTGTGGTCCTTTGCTTTTTAGCAGAATGCATTTCCAGAATGCATTCAGTTTGACAAATTTGCGTAAATCTTTGATCGCTATCAGATCTTTTTCATTTTACAATGATGGATTTATTTGTATGTGAAGTTTTGAACTTTAAGAGAGAAAAGAGTCAAAATGTTTGTCTGAGAAAATCATAGAAAGTGTGGAGTGAGGAGTTTCATAGCCTTAAATGATCTAATATCCTACTTTGTGGATTTCAACTATTATGGGTTATTTTTAGAAAGTACCTCCTGCGATAAACAGGGGAACACTGTGCAACATTTTCTGCATATTTGTTGTATTTTAGTGTAGCACCTTGACACTATCACAGCTGTGTAAATACGCTTTAAATAACCCAAGTTTAAACAAGATGAATTAGTGATCTTTTTTAAAGAAACATATTTACATACTGTTGGAATAATGTTTGGGATAAGACTTTCTTCATGTTGTGTTGTGGAAAAATTCTTTTGGAAACCTTTCAAACCTTCTAACCCCATATTTCGCACAAAGATATCGGTGGAGAAGTTTACTGTTTGCATGTCAACACTCAAGACCTACCTGAGCTTTAATGAGGACATTAAGGACAGCCTGTTTCCACCTACAGCTGAGCCGTTTCTTGGCAACAACACCGGAGTGGAACATGGACATCTCCAAATCCCACTTTGACTATTTTTCACAATTTTTTCTGACACAGTGAAGATTTATTTTTTGTGTTTGTCGCTGATGACTAATTCAGCCCGTCCTCAAAAGTCACGAACAAGAAAGAAATAAAAAGTATGGTAATGAAAAACTTTAGGCATTCCTAACAATAGTTTAAATATAATGTATACAAGAAAAAATACCTTTAATAGCCATCCTGTCGTTATTGGGCCAACTTAAAAATGGTTTTGTTTCTCCGTTGGACGTTAAGACTCAAGCCTATGCATGATATAACTATATTTAGAAACCGAAATGCTGTTTTTCCACATAATTGTATGAAATATATATATATATATATATATATATATAGGCTATAGTTAGTATTTTGAGAATTTGAGTAGCAGCATATTTTTAAGGGTTGTCTTTTTTTTTTTAGAAAGTCCTTATTTAAAACATGGGGTCAGGGTTTACTGGGAAGAGCCTCACAGTGAACTTGGAACAAAACAAAGATGGGCTGCGAAAGGGAAGATCCATCACCTGTTGCTCTTTTTAATTGGAGTCATCAAACACCAAAGATCAGGGTGACAATCCTAATCACACCTTTGTCACAAATTAATGGACACTTCCGATCTAATTTAGGCTGAGGTCTTTATAGCTTTCATGTTTTATTCTGTTCGTACGTGCAAAAACATAATAATTCTGAGTTGATTACAAATTAGGTACGATAAAACAAATTGTGAATTTAATGCCATGAGTAATATTTATTCAGTTAAATATATATATGAGACTCAAATAGAAATTTGTACTTCATATACAGTTTCTTTAAATTGTTTAATTGTTCACACTAAGCTCGGAAACATGCATTTGAGCGACCAATTTTAATAGACTATGTACTCGCATGTGCTTCCATGTTTAAGATTTTTGCAGTCATGTTGCTATTTAAGTTTTTAAGTCCGTTTGTAGGCATAAAACACATACCGATTGAATTTGAGCTCAAAGGTAAACCAGTAGAAATTTGACCAATCCGGATTTGGTAGTGATGAATGAGTACCGTTCAAAACACAGAAGTTTAATGGTTTAAAAATTGATTGTGGATTCTGCTGTTTAGCTGGAATTGTTTTTCTTTTTTCTCCCTAGAAAAGTCAAATTACACTCAAATTTACTGGCCACAGTCGTTCATAACTTATGCCTTTTCATGCATATATTGCCTAAAGAAAAAAATAAAACCAACAAGCAAACACACACACAAAAGAAAATTTTGCTGGAATTGTGACAGCAAAGTGTATCGTAAAAGAGCTGTGAAAGACGAAACCTGGAGCAAGATTCACAAGATTCGCGCCACTTTGACATTTTGCATCAAGCCTCTCACGCTAGCATCGGGTTGCGACAGAGCTGTGTGAACACCGTATGCTAAAAGTGTGGTCAAAAACATGCGTTCAGCGCATTCTCGAACATGTACAGTGGGTAAGTAGCTTAAGGGTGTATTCAGATTGGAAAAATGATTGGTTTCGGGCTGAGTCTGCCTAATTTGGTCCGGATCGAGTCCTAAACGTTTGGCCTGTTTTCCGATTGGGATTTACAGAAGATTTCTGTTATGGACCAAACCTTCTAAACAAAACCACGTGACTAAAAATCTCTTCAGTCATTGGCTAACAGTTACGGGTCAAAACAAATCTTGCAAGTCCTTGTTTACTCATTCAAACTTGTTATTTCGCCGATCAGTTTTGAACGTCTTTATGAAGGCCGGATTCAACACTTTTTACTACTGCTTTGGTACTGCAAAGGCATGCTGCCAGGCAGTTACTGAGGACGCTACAGCTTCGAGGTAAGCAGTGCAGTAAGCTAAAAGATAGTTTAATGAGTCTGCATTAATCAAATCACATTTCAATGAGGTACTGTTGCATCGCTGCTCCACGTTTGTCCACTAATAACCGGCTATGGTGGCCAATTTGGTTCAGATTTTTCACTCACAGAGTGGATCTTATCGAACTGAAGTTCAGTCCGATTGGAAACAAACCGAGACCACCTCAAAAGACTGGTCCGAGAGCGGTTCCTGGTTCTGAACCGGGTTTAATTGCACATATTCAGTCTGAAACTTTGTTCTGGATTATTAAGGTAATAAAAAATTCTGGTTCACTTTAAGTAAATCAATTGTGTCCAGTCTGAATACACCCTAAGAGTTTAGAAGCAAAAGACAACTTTAGAAAGTGGCAAAATTGCAAATCAGATTGACGAAAGTTCTTAAAAACATGATAACAAAGTCTGTCGAGACACAAAAAAATGTTTTTCTCTCAAAATGTTTCCCTTTTTCTAACATTTTGCTTTTACTAAGCAGAGGTTGTTCCTTCCACACTCGTCTATTTTCTGTGGGAAAAGAGTGGCACGAGAACCTCGCCTCTTCCTGTCAATTATCTGACAGCAATTTGTTTCTTCTTCAGTCTCACCAAGGTTTTAATGCTTCTATCTCGGACCTTTGACTTCTCATTTGATCCCTGGAGCAGTGTGGCTATCACATCCTTGACTCAACCTTTATTGGATTCTGCCCAATTGGCTGTGTTTTTGACAGAAGTGTGAAGGCATCACCACGACACGGTGCCATCGAAGTCCCACTCTTTCTGCTCTGGTCAATTCCACTGGACAGATGATTGGTCTGTGCCTGTGACCTGATGATATCGAATGCGCAGGAGGCTGGGATCGAGCCAGAGTGACTTCCCTGCTCTAAAATGTCATTTTGGGATTGCAAACTGTCCAATTCAATTATTTCTCACCTGGCTTCTCATTAACTCAAACGTCTGAAAGTCACATTTCTTTTATCTCTGCGATGCAAGATTGCTCTGATGTCCCATCTGCAGGAAAACATCATCAGAAGTGAACTTCCACTTAATGAGTTCCTCTAAGGTGGGAGGTTTTACAAACATGATCTTTTGATATTATTAGCGGAGTAATTTACGCATTTTTTTCCCAGTATTTGATTTTTCACACCTATCCTCGTTTTGACAAGCATACCCGAAATGTTTTTTTGGAAGGTAAATAAATCCTGTCCTCTTTGTGCAAACTATTTAGCCTTAATTAATGGAGGGCCGTGTGAAGCGATGTGCTCATAATCAGAGGGAGCACACTGTGATCCAGGCAGCAGATGGAGTTCAGAGATTTTCAGATAGGGTATTTTAAAAATGGTTTTGATGTCAGAAGAAGCAAATTTGTTTTATTAGTGACTGCTGTCAACACTGACTTCTCTAAATACACTTATCCTATTTACTGTTGCATTCTTAAAAATATAAAAAAGTTGTTTTTATTAAACATATTGCATGAGTTATTATGAAATATAATGGGATTTTTTTTTTCTTGGTTCAAACTGGCACTTAAATCCAGATTTTCTTGCTGTAATCTGTGTAGAGCAGGGGTGTCAAACTACAGGGGGCCAAAATCTAAAACACACCTCAGGTCGTGGGGCCAACAGGACAAACATTTATTCAACTAATGAAAAAACTAAATTGTTAAAACGTTCAGAAAAATTAAATTTTTTAACATCAATATGACTAAAAACAGACATGAATATTATTCCAGAGCAAATCAACTTAAACCTTAAATAACTTTCAATATTTTACTTTTCATAATAATAATATATTCTAATAAAATTATGTGATTTAGTTGCTTAAATATGTTGATAAGATAACATTTGGCTGTTTATAATAATAATATAAAATTGGAGGGCCGGATATACTTGGTTGTTTTTTAAACACTTTACCTTCCTCAAAAAAAACATAATTTCCCTGCGGGGATGTCCCAAAAGGATTAATAAAGCTGTCTATCTGTTTAATGTGTTAAATAGATTAAAGAGTCTGAGAAGCAAATGAATAATTTGTCAACTAAACTTGCAAACATTGCAAAGTAAGGTGCCAGACAATTTTTAAAAATAAAAGTATTTTCTGTTCGCTAAAGATCCACTTTGATTTAAATCAAGTTTTTGTGTTTTTAACATGTTCTTATGGCATTTTTCCCATGATGCATGACACACACACACATATATGTGTGTGTATGAAAAATTAAGCGGAAATTTGCTTTTTTAAATATGTCTTTACTCAAATCATTCTGAATTAGAAGCAAGCAAAAAATGGCTGTTGGAAAAGTCCTATGGCAGTGATATAGCTACATTTGGTGCACCACAAACTCCCTACTCTGCTCCGTTCTGACGCATGCACTTGCAGACAAATAGATTCATGTACATTTTAGTTTTCTTCATCTAAACTGGCATCTGGCTCAAAACTGCACAACCGGATAGCTCCATCATGGTTTGTCATTTTTGTAGCATCTCTAGTGTTAGGTTGGGGTTGTGAGGGGCTGTAAGCTAGCATGAGAGACTGTAAACAAAGAGAAAGGCTTACTCTGCGCCAAAGGGCCATAAGTCACAGGTGAATTTCGAATGAATTTCTGACACTCTTATAAAATCACACATGTTTTTGATTTTGCCTAAAAATTACATAATCCAAATAAAAAAAAATCAATAAGAATGCTTTTAAAAAAGATCAAAAGATGGTTGGATTGGGACTTTAAATAATAAATTGTGTCAAAATGCAATTCAAATATATATTTTCTAGATGGTTTTTCTGACCTGCATAACTGTAATTGATAAAATTCTCTGTGGTTCAACAGTGAAATAAAAAATCTTTACAATTGAAAGTCCTATTTTTTAAGTTGCCGCTGTGAGAAGAATTGAACCATATTGCAAATCATTAGGTCATCAAGTCCGTCTGAAAGACATCGTCACTGACTGATGGGAGTAATGTGTTGTTATGGTCATATTCTGCATCCAATTAGCACTGATCTATCGCTGCCGTGTGGTGTTTTAATGGCCGCAGTGGGCTTGAGATGATTGGCCCCGATATCATTTGTCTCCCTAATCATGCGCACCTCTCATGAGTCGTGTATAAACCCGGGCAGGGCTCTTTGTCCTGGGTGAAACCTGCGACACCCATTCCAATGGAAAACCATCATTAACATACAGAGAGGTTAGGAGCTCTCCACTGCAGGGGCAGAAAGCTGGCATGTATCATCATTAAAAGATGACATGACACAAGATCACATTCACAGGTCGCTGTGGTTACCACACGGGCTGAGTGGGCCTCCTGCTATAAGACTGGCACCCCGCAGTTCAATAGAGATAAACTATTCTGCAAATAACTTCTCGGGGCTTCACTTTTGTGATATTGAGCCACTCCATTCACTGTTAATTGTCTCTGTGTAAGGTTAATTGCCTTGTATTGCAGTCAGAAATCAAGTTAATTTGATTGTTATTCCATCACCGTCAACCCATTGATCCCTTAAATATTCCTTTTCAACAAACAGATCAAGCAAAAACAGTCACTTGACGAAAACAAACGTTTCCTTTAGTCTCTTTTAATGAGACGAAAGTTAAATGAAGACCAATCGTGGAGTGCTGAAAGTTTAACCAAGAAAAGGTTTTTGTTTATTTGTTTTTGTTTGCCAACCTTTATTTGAAGCAGAGAAAAACAGTCCCACTTCAGCATTACTTTGCAATATTTTTGCAGATGATAGAAGCCTCCTAAAGTGCTTTTAAAATATTCAGAAAAAATAATTTAACTGTTATTACCACTGAGTTATCTGTGGAATCCAATGCATAAAACCTGGGATTTTAAATTTAGCAAAAAAGGAACAATAGTACCAATAATTTAAACTTACTTTCTTTATCTTTTCTTTTATCTGGTTGTTTGTAAATAAACAGTTATGGATTTGTTTTACAATATCCCATATTCAGCTCAACAGCCTCATTGTAATGCCCAGTCTGAGACTGAGAGAAGCCAGTAAAAAAAAGAAAAACGGACCCAAAGCCTCTCTGGTAATTAGCATCTCCAGTTGGATGTGGGGTTAAGTCACCAACTGGCTCTGGAGTTCATCAGTAGCTATATTTAATCTCTGTCTCGGAGGAGAGGTCAATTGGAAAAAACAAATTTGTGGCACTTTGACTCAAAAAGGTCTGAGTAAACAGATTTGTTGTCCTTGATTTGTATCTGAACCAGTATATTGGGGTTTGAGTTTAAGGTTCAATCGCTCTAAGGAGACATCAGGACGACTGTCAACTGTTAATTCCCCATATAGTCGCAAGATAAAAGAGGTTTTCTATTTTTTTGTGTGTGTGTTTAAAAAAAAAAGATGAGTTTGTATTAGAGACAGAGTCCCTTTTTTTATTCAATTAAAAAAAATGTTAATTTAAAAACTGTTTTCCGTGTGGAGTTTGCATATGTATGCGTGGGTTTTCTCCAGGCACTCCGAGTTCACCCCACAGTCCAAAAAAACATGCTTCATCGGTTGTTTGGTATCCCTAAATAGTCTCTAGGTGAGCGTGTGACCTGTTCAGGGTGTGCCGTACTCGCACAACAGTAGCTGGATTGGCTCCAGCAACCCTGTGACCCCATAAGGGACTGCAGGTTCTTAAGAAGGATGGAGAGAGTTTTTGTTGGAATTTTTTTTTTCAATTCTGATAAATTTGTCACTTTTAAAACTTTCAAAAGTATGATTTTAAACAGATTACAATAGGAGCATCACATTTTGAATTAACTTCAAACTCAGGCAGGAGATTCCCATATGTTTATCTGTTGTTTTTTTTTTAATTTAGTTTTAGTTTTAGAACTATAAATGTCAAGACTAACCTGTTTAGTCAAAGAATGGAGCTTGATCCCTGCATCTTTTCTGTGGTTGCTTAAAGACCCACTCCGATTACAAATTGTGCTTTTCATTAATATGTTCTTGTCACATTTTCTCATGTTGAAGTTCACATATTAAAAAAAAAATCAGCTTAAAATTCTTTATTGAAATCGTGAATCAGGAGGAGATAAAAAAAATGCAATTTAAAAAAAACTTGTAGTTGTAACAAACAAGCTACTACGGCAAACCACATGCTCCCTGCTCCACTCCATTCTGATGAATCCACTTGCAGAAAAGTAGATCCATGTACATCTTCGTTTTCCTCGTCTGACCCAGCATCTGTCTCAAAACTGTACGGCTGGATTGTTCCGATATTGATCACCATTTTTTGTTGCACCAGTGATGTCAGGTTGAGGGCGCGAGGGGCTGTAAAGCAGCAGGAGATAGTGGAAACAGAGGAATGATGGGAAATTAGGGCAGGCTTACTCCGTGCCAAAAATCCCGCCTTCAACTGAGAGACAAAATTCTGATTAACTCCTGCCACTGTTCTAGAAATTAAAACTTTTTTTTTTTTTTGCAAAAAAACCAGCATAATCATACTTAAAAGACCACGGGGAATGCTTTGAAAATAGATCAAAAGATGACTCTAATAAAACTTCTGGATTCGGGAGCTGAATTCTTTCGTTATTCCCAAATATCTTTCGGAAGCCTTATCCCGCCCAACAATTGCGTTTCTTAGCAATCTGAAAGAGGGCGGACACGTGGAATGAGATGTCTGTGTTTGAAAGCGACAGGTCTCACGAGGCCGTGACAGATGGATCCAAACGCGTTACAAAGGCCACATGAACTGTTGGAGAGAAAGATGAATGGACTGATAGATGAATGGATGACACAAGAAAAGTGGACAGGAGTGATAAATGTGTAGAAGCCGAACGCCGCCGCTTTTCACACAGAATACCTGACTGTCAAACGTTGGCGATGACAAAATCTGTCCTGAGAGATCAGGTCAACGCGGCGCCAGGCGGACAGCGAGTAAGGCTGTAACTCAACGATGGATATTTCTCCATTTGAGGGGATTTCTCGTCTATTTTGTTTGGTGGTGGTTTGGGCCGCTGCAGAGGAGCTGAAAAGCTCACTCCGAGTGAGGGAAATGTCACTGATGATTAGCATGAGAAGAGCGAAGGGCAGGCCACTCCATGCATATTCCTCTGCTCGCCGGCTCAAAAGTATTAATAATAAAACAACTCAATGAGAGGCTCACTTACGAGCTCACTGCAGATCCATTACAAATCAATTGTGTTTTCTTGTGAGTGTGAAATATTTATCCTGCTCACCTTGCAGGGCCTCATTTAAAGATCCGTTGTGTGTATTTTCATGCCCGACTGCCTCTTTCTCTCCGAACCAGTGACCTCACTGAGACGCTTTAAGTATTCGGAAACACATTTCCTCCCTATTTGTCCACATCTATCCACCCGTCCGTCCATCCCCCACTCTCTTTTCACTATTTCCCCCATGTCTGACTGCAGAGTTGTCGCAGTGAGTCTGTGTGTTAGAGAGGCATGTATGTGCATACTAACACGGGCTGCACTAGCCTATCCTCCAACACAGAGAGAGCGCCTGCCGACTGAGCCTTATAAATAAAGGAATACGGATTGAGCCGGTGTTGAACGTGATGGAGACAGATGGTTGGTGTTGTTTAGGGGTTTACCCAAATCGCCAACTGACCAGCTGTGACACTCCGTAGAAAGTTGTAAGGGTGGAGGTGAAGGTGGGGCTGAGAAACCTCCAGGATCAATCACCCCGCTTATCAGCAGTGTCCCAGATTAATAACTCTTCCTTAAAAAAAGTAGTTCTTTGGCGAGTTTTGTCTCTTTAAATCTCATCCGAGACAAAGGCATTCATCTTCTGGTGACAAGCAACATAGATTCAAAGTAATTTAGATGTACACTTGGAATGCTAATGTATACAACAGACAGCGTACTAATGTACTCATTCATTATTTACAGCTCAGGGTCCGCTGGGGTAACGTCTTGTTTAGCGTGGTCATCCTTAAATGCTTGTCAGCGATATTATTGTCTATTGATTAAAATGTTTGGTAACAATGACCTCATTGTCACGAAGGCAGCTCCACAGAGAATATACAGACCTGCTCACGCCGGGAAAGAAAGGTATCTTCAAAGTGAAATGGTTTGTCCCAATCCAAAACTCATAATAAATTGATATTTCCCAGTCCGCTCCTCTTCCCTGTCAGAGGTGACATTGATATTCATACATCGCAGCAGGCTATGTGTCAATTTCCGAGACTTATTCAAATCTGCTCTGAATGGAGCACAAACCCTTCAGCAGAGTCGGCTGTGAGGATGACGGCGCGTTGTGTTTGAGGGGGGAAATTACACCAGCTCTCGTTCTGCACCATGTCAGTGCGCAGACTCTCATCTTGGAGCAATTTCATCCAAATGAAAGGTTTTCTTTTCCCATTGTTTTTATCACCGAGCAGAATGAACTCGCCCGGCTGAACCTGGACGGTAAACATACAGATGCACACTTGCAATGCGCGTGATCCGGGGGATCCCATTACCACCCTTGACCTCGTGGCCTTAACGTTCAACCTCATCCCTAAACCCTAAAGTAAACCTCCATCCAGCTCGGACTAGTTTTCAATTCTGAGCATGCTAAATCCTCTCATTCTCAAACTATGAAGGCTTCACCGCAGACTTAATCCTTTTGCAAAACAGTTGCTTCCTGCAAATTAGCATGGAGTCATAAACCTATGGGACCTCACCCCACGCACTTGCACGAATGCAACGTACGCCCTGCAACTACTATTATAAAATGCTGCAGGAATTTTATTTTAAACATGTAGAAGTGATCTGACACCCCCCTGCTTGATCCATCAGCTCCTCTGACCCCGAGTGCCCTCTAGTCGTCTGACCTTTGGAAAAGGCCAGCTGTTCCCCTTTATATGATGTGACTGAGGAGGCGGTTCTTCCAGACACCAATTGATTAGAGAAGCATTAATCAAGCTGAGGAATTATGGCGAGCATGGAGAAAGCTCTATTCTATAGTAAACCAATTATACTTTTTATGGGATGAGAAGGTTAACTGGCCGTATGAGCAATCCGTTTAAACCTCTGACACTGCAAGTCTGGAGAAGTGAAAAAGGAGGGGAGAAATGAGAGTGTAGGAGCTGGCTGTGCAGGACGGGAGGCTGAAAGGATGAGGGGAGTACGATATGGATTTGTGGAGGAGTTGGGTTGAGTAGTGAGAAGCATAAAATGATATTATTGACCATTAAAGTTAATTGGAGGAGTTGCCTTCCATCAGAGGTGGATGAAGGATGCATGATCCTGCCCTTGCAGCGCACATTAAAGTCGTGTTTTTCTTTTATTCTACAATGAGCATGGAGCTGGAGGAGAAATGGCAGTGGAGGTTCTAAGATTTTTTTTCCCTCCCTTTTTTTTTTTTTTTTGTACTTTAACAGCTCCCATGACTTTAGTGACCAGACCACTGCTCTGATCTCAGACTTAATGACCCCTGCAAGGGGGGTTAAATTAAACCTGTAAAAGTGAAACATCCTGTCATTACCACTCCCCCATTACTTACAATCACATCAGCACACTATTAACAACAACTGCACACGAAGCCCTCCATTATAGTGACAGCTTTGTTTATGGCGGCGTATTTTCTGGCTCCCTTCAAGTGTGACATGAATCGTAAAGAAAATTGACACTTAAAATTATTCGTATCAGTTCACAACTCATCTAAGTTATTACTATTTCAATACATCCATACCTATTTTTCGATCAAGTCTTTAAACTAATTAAAGGAAGAAGATTTAAGCCAACTCTTGTGTAAAAAAAAAAAAAAGTCGTCTGTAAACCAGCCGGCTAGCATGCCGTCTGTTTTAAACTAGAATTCCAACCTTGATGTATTTTTTTCTTTACTTCTTTACACAGGTGTTTTTAATTGCCCCAGTGTTGCCAGATAAGAGGTCAGTTATCAAGGTAAACACTCGAGTTCTGCAGTGAAAGAGGAGGGCAAAGCAGTGGTTCAAAAATAGCCTAACCGTTTCATCTTGACTTAGATAACCTTCATTTATTGAGAAAAAAAAAGAACCTCTGAACAGAATTGTGACAAAAACACAAAACAAAATCGTATTAAAAGATAGAGAGATTGGAGTATTAAATGGTCACAGGGCTGCCAGGGCCTTACCCAACTATGGTTGGGTGAAGCCAGGGCTTCACCCAACGACCTTGTCCGTCGTAGGGCCACAACCACACAGATTCACACCTGGGGACAATTTATAGTCACCAATTCACTTATGAAGCATGTTTTTGGACTGTGAAAGTCAAACCACAGTGCCCAGAAAAGGCACCAACTGGGACCTTTCTGCTGCGAGGCAACCACTGTGCCTCCGTGAAACCCAACTGGTACAATGCTAGCTAAATTTCTCCTGACCAAGTAAACAAAAAAGTGTATTTATAATTTAATAGACCGCAGATATAGATGTTAATTGAGGCTATTAAGTGACATTTATACTGCCTTCTGCAACACGCATTCAGGTGACCACTTTCACTGAAAACTCTAACGCTTCCTTTTACAGTACCGAACTTACAGGGAAACTTAAAGAGAAACTGTTTGAAAAATACAAGAAAAATGAGCAAAGATAATGAAATATCCAATTATTTATTGTGAAATGTATATCGTGGAAAAAGAGAAGAAAATAGATATGTTGAATATTTTGGACCAATATGTGAAAAGTAGCTGGAAGGGTTAGGGTTAAATAAGAATTGGCTTCTGCCAATCCCCTTTTCAAAACTGTATTTTTAAGTTCAGTTTAATACAGACTTTTTATTTTATTTATTTTTCATTTATTTGGTTTTTATTTTACTTAAATTTTAATAGTTTGTAGTGTTCTACATATTTTGTTTTACACATTTGAAATAAATAAAATCAATCTGAAAAAATTATGGTACCTACATGGTACTCATTAGGTACTTGCATTGTACCTACGAAGTACCTAATGGGTATTTACTTGTCACTTACGTTATGGTCATGGTAAGTTAATATGTCACTCTTGGTGGTTGGCATTTATGCACTACTGGTACTTTTGTGGTTCCTTTATTTCATCTTGGGAACGTTACCTGTCAATGCACTTTTCGGGCTTCCGCACCCAAAACTCTGGCATTCACGTGTCGCTAAGCAAGTTCATACAACTGTTTTCAGGCTCTCCGTGCATGACACACCACCATCGAACGCATGTTCGAACTGTTTGAAAATTGATGATGAAGGAGAAATTAGTTGTTTTGGTTTGTGCCTGGCTGGAATTATGTGACACAAAAGTCTTTCATATATCGGAATAGAGGTGAGATTGCTTTTCTTCAAGCTTTTGCACCAAGCCTCCCCCAGCTGTAGCTGGCACGCATAAAACAGTAAACAGTAGAAGAAAAAAAATGAAGAAATGGAAGGCCCTCCCTGCTCATCCGGTGTGAACGTAGCATCAGACTCATTAGAATGGACCACCTGGCACACCTGTAATCTCCTTTTGACAGCTTTTCAGTCAAAGCCCACAGTATTATGTTAGCATCACCTCAAACATAATTCTTGTAACAGACACACTGGATTTTATTTTTTTAAAAACTATATTAAATTGTTGGGAAATGGTTGAACTTTTATTCAAATTTTAGTATTGTCACCCGAGTCTTAAATGATTGCTACCAAGCAGCCAGATGATGTTTAAGTTCATGGCAGAGAAGAGTTTTCACTCTTGCAGGTTTGATTTGTACCAAAGTTTTTTGGATCAGTCAGTTGGACTCCAGTCAATAAAAGCAAGTGAATTTCCTCACTACTGCATGACCCAGGGGTAGGAAAACCTTTCGACTCGTGGCTCACAAAGGGTTCTAAAATTTGACATAAGGGTCGGACCAGGAGCAGATGTGTGGCATGTTTTGGTAAACCAACTCATAAGAGTTTGCCCACTCCTGCCATAACCCCTAAAAAACTAACTAGTGGTCTGGATTTTAAAAGCAATTTGGACATCATGCTCACTACTTTTATTTTTACTGGGGTAAAGTGATCCAATCAATTTTTCGAAGCGAAAATCTCATAAAGATGAACATTTTACGATGACTATTTATTAATCCACTGTGTTCTGAAGATAAAAACTTGGATGTTTAAAAAAAATACATTAAAACATTTTTCACATGAAAAAGGGATTAAACGCAATGCATTCTGGTCTATATTTGCCAATCTGGTGAGCATTAATGCACACTGGTTTTTCACCGAGACTTCTGGGAAGTTTGTTGGGCACTGGATTTTGGAATTGTAGATTTGGACACTTTTACAAAATGGAAAACACCCCATGTAGTGCACTAAGTAGTAAAGGAATTCATACACAACTGTAGTGTGGTTCGCTGCTGTTCTTTTTTTTCCCACAGTTTGCCACCAAGTGAGCAGCGACTGCATTTTTTTTTCATGTGTTGGTTCATATTTAAGAGCATTGTTGGTGAAAGTAGACCAAACCAAACAATAGTGTGAAACAATTCAAATATGGATACAATCTTAAGATTTTGTATTTTTAACACTCATAAAAATGATGAAATGAAGCCAAAAACCCCAAGCACCTCAGATCAATCTCAGCTGAAGGCGAGCTGAGCTGATCCTTAAGGAGAGGGAAAGAGTTTTTGGAAGGATCTCAGAGTAGAGCAGCTTCAAAAGGAGTCAGTTGAAGAGGTTAGGACATCTGGTTTGAATATCTGCTTGGTGCTTTTCAGTGGATGGATTTCATTCGTGTCCCGCTGGGAGGAGGCCACCGCACAGACCTTGAACTTGATGAAGAGATTCTGTCGCCTCTCCTGGGGAAGCCTGAGCTTCCAGAGAAGGTGGCTGCAGAGTGAGAGATTTGGGAGGGGGGGGTTGTATCTTTTTTAGACTTTTACCCAGGAAGGAACGCAGTGACAGAACTGGGTTGTCTTTTTCCAAATGACAAACTATGACAGCTTCATAAAACCCTGATTTACTTGTTCCAATATGTTTTCTTATATTGGGTACTTATTAATCTGGGCTGCTCTAGTTCTATTGATGTTTTCTCCATAAGATGAAGGGTATTATAGTGTCTGAGAGACTCGTCACTGTCATACAAAAAGAGAAATAAAAAGAGATGAACAAAATGTACTTGTCATTTCACTCTTGATGTGCCTCAGTTTTACAAATGCTGCCACTGTGTTTAGGTACACATCAAACATTTAGGTATTTGAAGGAAAGGAGCAAATCAAGTGCATCTATCCACAATTTAAATTTGGTGTTCATTGATGATGCACTGAAACGTGGCACTGTGACCAATTGAGGACTTGGATTTGGTGTTGGCAGCATCTTATTCAAAACATGGAAGTACCAACCGTTGTAAACATGATCACGAAGGAGAAATCAATATTTGCGGTTTGTGTCCAGTTGGCACCAAGCCGGACATTTCTTGAAACAGAGGTGTGAAAACAAAAAGGCTGGAGCAAGATTTGCGGGATTTTCACCACTTTGAGCCTCTACCTATTGTAGAAGCACTAGTAAACAGTAAAAACACCAAAGGTGCTGGTATGGTGTGAACACCACCGGCTAGATGCACGGTCATGAAACCACATATGGTGTGTTCTTGAACGCACCACATAGAGCATTGTATTCAGGTTAAAGGACATATAATTTATTCAAAGTTCAACAACAGAACTTTAAATTCAGGAGGGATTTAGTTTTTAAGTCTTTTTCCTCATGTCAGAGTTTGATTTCTTTTAACACCCAAAGACAGAAAAAGAAGTGAGTCATTTTCACACCCACCCACTATGTGAGGAATTGTTTTGTCAGTCTTTTAAATTGGACCATGCTGGCATTTATTTTGAGAATAAAATGCACCTAGCCTTTATTTTAGAACGGTCGAGAAGTTCTCTTGTCTCCAGATGTTTCCGTTCATGTTTAATAGCTTAGAAATCCACTTTCTTAGGGGCTGTCGTCTTTGTTTTATTTAGGAATAACTTCTTGTGTTTTTGTAGAACTTTCATTGAATCCTACTTGGACCACATTCAAGCACTCGTCTGGTTCATGATTGATAGCCCCTTCTTTCCAAGGGAGTGATTTATTTAAACTATGTGGAGTTCTCTCCTTTTAAACTTCTGCATTTATTCTCCTGGTGTTTAAGCCAACTTCAGAGGCAAATGTTTTATTTTATTTTTGATATGGAAAATTATGCAAATCATTGGATTGTTTTTGTCACTTCTACCTGGCAACCTCACCTTCTCAGTCCAGAATGACTCACCTGAAGCCTAAGGTGATCCATACAGATCATTTATCAATAAAAATGTTCCAATTGTTTTTATCATAAACAGTTAAAATGTTATAGTTATTTTGTATTTACAAAAATCCTTCCAAAACATCCACTTCATCTCTTTCTTAAGATTTAATTTGCTTCAAAATGATGTAAAGTCTGAGTTTGCACCTTCAATAGTTAGGGTCACTCCAGGTCTGACTGGATGAAGTAAACAAATCAATGATGCCATTCAGTTTTGGAAATGGTGTTTTTCTCTGCTTTTCAGAATTTGTGTAATACTACTGACACGACCTCTCTGTATCTGCGATATCCAAGTACAAAATGTTATCTGCAGAATCCACGAGTACAGAGAATTATAACATTACTTTCTTCGTGAGGAGGTCATCTCTCAGGAGTGGGGAGTAGGAAGCAGTGAAAACAACAAAAACACCTCCTTGTGGCATTATTGGCTACATTTCAGGCTTAAAATGGATAATGTGTTTCAGCCTCAGTAAATCATTGTGCTCTAAGTTTTTTTCAAAAAGAATAGCAGATAAAGTAGCTGCTCGGAACAAACATACCAGACACTTTCTAAAACTGATTTTCAACTACTACAATGAAAAAACAATCTAGGTACTCATAAAATCTAAATATTTACACACATCACAATCCTACAGGGTGTTCTGTCGCTTGAGCCACGTTCATATAGATGGAATTTAGTTTAATTGGAAAGACACATTTTGATTGGCAAGTGTGAAAGTCTACCTGTTGTGGATCAAAAAACAAACTGTGGTGCACTTCAGATTGAGGGTCTTGGTTCCACCTTAAGTGAACTGAGAATTCTTTTTAAAATTATCACCTGAGGCTCCAGAGCAACACTTAAACGTTGAGCTTGGTTTAATGCTATGTGCATTCAAGCAACTACTTCCAATGATAAGTCTATTGTTAAACAAGATTGACCAATCAGGGAGATGATGTTGGTAGTGATGTATGGATGGCTTCAATTTTAATTCACAAAAGTGCGATAGTTTGAAATTCGATCATGAAGGAGAAATGAATAGTTCTGGCTTGTGCCCAACTGGAATTATATGACACCAAGTCTTTCAGATATCAGAAAGAACCAGCCCGGAGCAAAATTCACAGGATTTGCACCACTTCAACATTTCGCATTAAGCTTCTTCCAACTGTAGGTAGATATAGAAGAAGAAGAAGCCCCTCCCTGCTTGTCCAGAGTGAAAACAATGGTTTAAATGCATGTTCAAGAACACGCGTCATACCTGATGTGTCCATAGCTTTGGAGTCAAACATTGTGTGGTTTGTTTCCCTGATATTTCTCTTATCTGCTTCTGTTATTCAAAGACATATTTTATTAAAGATCCGCTCTAAAGAATACATAATTGTGTTTTTGGTCCTCCATCATTTTTCTCACGAAGGAGGACATATTTGAAGAAAATTAAACTTAAGGGCTGGTTTATACTTCCAAGTGATTTGTAAGTGCAGACAACTAGATGGAAAACAGAGAAAGTTACTGGAAATTTCTAATAACCTCCTGCCAAATATTATGTCAATGAAACATTTTTTTTAATTTTGTATTTTGCCCCTAAACATCATAATCATGTTAAAAGACCACTTGGAACATTTTTAAAATAAATAATAAAAATCAGCATGAGATGGATCCTCAATGAATAAATGAGGGCAGGGTGTTGGACAGCATGTATGCAGTGTACTGCAAGTATGTACTATATTTGATAGAAAAGACAGCGTGTTGAAGGTTTTATAAATATGAACGTTCACCTGTATTCACAGTTGTTTGCTTTGGGCCTATACCTATACTTTAACAATGAGGCTTCTTAACTTTGGTGCAAAGAAAAAAATGTCATTTTTTTGGTTTGCCTGAACTCGAGAGTTTCAGGATCAGCTGCATCAGATGCGGAGTGTTTCAGCTAAATGTGGAAACAGGAGGGGCTGTCCAACCAAGCAAATAATTCAGGAAAACAAGACAAATTGGGGGAAATAAAAGATTTACATCACTAAACCCAAGAGAAGTGAATTGAGAAAAAGTTGAAAAAGTCTGAACCTAAGAACTCTCCAATGATTTTTCTTCACTCTCTTTTCTGTCTCTTCCTGCTTTGTGTTCATTTTTGACAAAATCCTTCTTAAATAAGCAACTGTTGCCTTTGATTGATGTTCTCAATCAATTTGGTATGCTCCCATCCAGTGCAGTGTGAATAAAAAATGAAAATATGGAACCTTTCAGCATCCCAGACCTGAATCAGTGCTCCACCTTCCTAATGTGAAAACACCCTACCTTTAATCCTGAGAGGCTTTTACTCTTCAGAGTGAATTTCTCTGACAGTAAAGGAGAATGCCTGTGCAAATAAGGCCTTTTGATGGTAAATTTGCCCATCAGAAAAAAATAATTATGCTGGCCTTTTACACTCATACTAATAGATTTCCCTTTGATTTTCTTTCATCATTTACAGGCGACTGCTGGTATGAAAAAGTCAGGATATTGAAATAAAGTAGAGAAGACAATACCTCTTTAGTTTACCTCTGACTTCTGCTCAGGAATTTTCAATCAAATATTCAGCTGCCAAATGAAACATGTAGACAAAAGGAGCAATATTTGCATAAAACAGTGTACGTCAAAGCGTTACTTTGAGTTTAATTCTCTTTACTGACTCAGAGACCTGCCTCTGATCATTCCAATAAAAAGAACCCTTGAATTTGAACAAATGAGATTATGCTGTTTAAATTTGACATGTAAGACGTGGGAATAGAAAGCTTTTCTGTATGAGGAGAAGAGCCCAAAGGTGGATGCACAGCAGTGAGCCTGTGTCATCAGCTCAACGTCTTTTCCTGATGTCGCTCGCAGGCTCCTCATGCTTTATTGCAATGTTTTGTTATCTCCAGAATTAAATAAAAAATGCAAATGTATTCATCCATTTATTTTAGCTTAACTTAAGAGATACTTTCTGCAGGGCTCCAGGTTTTTTTTGAAAGTTGCAGGAGATTATTTTATTTTTTTCTATTCTGCTAGACAGAGAGAGGAAAAAAAACTGACTTGTATAATAAGAAATTATTTTTTGTTATACAGTTAATAAAGTTTTTAAAAAAATCTTATATCAGTTCATCCCTGCTTTTCTGCAGATGAAACGTCTTCAGTTTTAGTCTTAGGGACTCTCTGAAATCTTCAAAATGTAAAATTATTTTTTTGTCTGCCTTGGAAATTGTTTAGAGCAATTCTACAATATCTATCAAAATTGTCTTGTTTCCATTAGACAAATTTGCACAATTCCATCATTTATGTAAATGCTGCTAGTGATAGCAAAAATGTTCCAGCTGAATAATTGTCACTAACTGTCATTTGTTCTTTTCCTGCCTTGTTGAAAAAAAGCATTTTAACATGGGAAGCAACAACTCCTTGTATCAGTGGTCTCAAACACCCAGTCATAGACTTGGACTGGTCCATGGGACAGCTGGTACCAGGCCACAGAAAAAAGAAAAAAAAACAACAAAACCTACATGTTCTCCATTTTATTTATAATCTAATTCTGAAGGAAATTTTATTTTGAAAAACTGCTGGATTCACCTCATCATATCTGAAGCATTCTTGACGAATGTCGAGTATCTTTGTCACGTGTCAAAAACAAGCGGCTGCACCAAACGCTAAAACTCATTCCCCAAGCTAGTAAAGTTAGCAAAAAGCAAACGTATTTGGAAAGTTTCTTTTTGCAGAAAATAGTCAGTGAGGAACAGAAATATTTAGAAATAATAAGTGTTTACTCCAAATAAAGATTTTTTTGGAAACAGTTGTTCCTAAACATCATAGTAGTAATGCAGAATTTTCAGGAACCGACTGTCTAATGTCACGAAGACGCTGCTAAAATGGTGAATTCACGTTTATTTTCGCACTAGTTATAGTCACTTTTTTCTGGTATATCTGTTGCATCTTAAAAGTCAGACAAGAATGAAACTTTTCTTCAATTTTGTGACTTCTACTATGACAGCTGTGAGTTAAAAGAAGATCTGTGTAAAAATTTAACGATTTCTACATGAAATATAGTGTACAAATACAGTTTAAAGCTGCTGCAGATATTTTAGAGAGCATGAAGATAAACTTTACCCACAGAAGTTAAAGGAAACTGCAAGTTAAAGACAAAAAAAAAACAAAACACTAATGTAAAAATATTTTCTGACATTAAACTGGGCTGAAAAAGGCAGTAATATTATATTAAACTGATGCTTTACTTTAGATGTATTAAAAAAGGCAATAGGAGTATTGCTATATGTTCCTAAAAAGAAAGTTGGAAGACTGAATATTTGTACTGATTTAGAATTTTTTTTTTAGATTTAAAAAAATGTTTTTTATTCAATTGTTTAAACTTATTGAGTCCAACAACTACTGCCTAATAAAGGTCTGCTGTTATTTTCTATTATTTATTTGATTTTTCTACCTTTCTCAGTGCTTTACAAATGCATTATATTCATTAGGAAAATTCTGGAAATTCATTTTGGCTCAATATTAACATGACCGAAATGCAAGATTTAATAAAAAACTTGAAAAAATATATTTTTGAGGATTTTAATCAATTGATGTTTATTATTTATTTTAAACAGGAGTTTCTGAATTAATGCTTTCGGACAATTTTGATAGTTTATTACTATTATTACTATTGTGTCACTACATGGTAAAATGTTTTAGGCCCCAATATGAGAAAATATCTTCAAGTGTAAAGCATTTGCTAACATTTGCAAAGCTGAACAGGTCAGACATGAAGAACAGTGTTACTATGGAGAAGTACACACACAAAATGTCAACAGTACTTTGGATAATAGGATAATTATTATGCTAGTGTGAATAAAGGCACTTGAATAAAGTGTGGTTTTAAAAATAGTTATTAAGCCATATGACTCATTTGGTTCAGATTTTGCAGATATGCAATTTAGCCGTTTCCATTGTGGAAATCAGATTTTTTTGTAGTTCTTCCTGCTGAATCAAAGCCGGTGCTCTTATGAATCTGATAGGAAAACCTATGAGGGAGCTTGACTTCCTTTATGAGAGTTTTTCCTCACTTTTTCTCCAATAATTACATCTACATGCATCAGATAAATAAAAACGTTGCCCATCCAGTAGAGTATATCAACACAGCAGCATGGTGAGTCTGTTTTACAACATGTAATTAATTGCTTTCTCCTCCCTCCCTATTGCTAATGATCAACAAGATCCAACGGCATAATCTTCACCGCCAGAGAAACAGCGAGCATGTTGTCGGCATTGTGATGGAAGCGCTGCGGCTGCCAGACAGCTGAACGCCGGGGCGCCGGGACATGTGCTGCACACACCGGCTTCCCCCCGCCCCCCGCCTCGCTTTTACGTCTGCCTGACTGATCCTCTACATACATTACTCCCACAAAACTGCAGCCGTCCCACTGGACCGTTATCATTGCCGTTTACATCCCATTTTCAGCTACAAATGGGTAACAGCGTGGACGCTAATTTTGTTTTTTTGGCAAAAATATGGGTAAAAAAAGCTGAAGCAGTCACCAGCTGTTTTAGTAATGATGCTCAGGACTATGTGAGTAATTGAACACAGAAGATGGAATAGTAAAGCAGAAAACCTGTTATGTAGTAGTAATTCTCTCACCATTAGCAATGCACATCTTTAATGTTACCGCGCCCGCAGAGGAGGCGGTGGCGGCGTGGGGGAGGGACCTCCATAAAGCAGAGTTGTAGTGATGTGTATACCTCAAGCAGCAGTAAATGCTCAACAAACAATTGCACAGCTGCACTTTAATCGACATCCCTGCTCCCGGCAAGATAAGGCGACTGACCTTGGATTTGTCGTTTGCTTTTGTGTGTTTACCTTCATTGCTGTCTTCATACGAAGCTCCAGGTTAGACTCTTAAGTGCCTATTGTCCAGCGGTCTTCCTCAGGTTGTAGACGCACGGAAAGCAGCCAACAACAAGCAAGGTGTCTAGCTGTGGAGCCCTGGGCTTTGCTTGCCACCTGTCTAGACATCAGGAAGATAACATCCCCCATTTTTAATCCTCGCTGGAGGAGATAAATTTTAGCACCCATGCCCGACTGTTTATCTATAAACGTCTTCTTTGGCAACAAAACGTGCGCCTCCAACACACAAGACATGTCGAACTGCAGCACAGACAGTACATGGTGTTCATCGTCTTTGCTTGGCAGTGCTTTGTAGCCACCCGTGAAGAGAAAGGCCATCTGTCCAGAGTGGTCTGTCCTGCAGCTATTGCATTATTTTCAATCACAACTGGCAATTTAATGAGGAATAACTTCCCTGAGGTGTTAGAACCGTGCTTGTAGAAATTTTAGTCACTCTTCCCGTCGATCCAGGCGCTTGGGGATATTCAGTTGTTAGTGCGGCTCAGCAGTCGGTAAAAAGAAAATGTTGCCTCCGGATATACAGTTTCATACTCTGTCAACTTGAGAACTTTACATGTCAACACAGACGCCAGCTGAGTTTCTTCCTTTAATTTTAAGATCTTCACAGTTACTGTTGGTTAAGACTAAAATGACATCAGATTTTGCTGGATTTGGTTTGCTGTACATTTAAGGTGGTGATTAAAAACCCATTTTCTTTATTTATATCCTAAAAAAGGCCAAAAGAACATGTTAAAAACATCAAAAACACGATTTTCATCTCTAAAATATAAAGGAGAGAAGACATTCGTGGACATCTCTCATGCCTAACTGTTGCACCCACTGATAACTTTGATAACTACCATCTTAATTTGTTAGTTTACTTTGACATATATTGAGCAAGTACTTCCAGTCTTGAGTGAAAAGCACATTTTCTGAGCTTCCCCTGAAACTTTGTGTTTGTGTCTAAGCCAAATTTAAGCAGAAAATATTGTAAATTAAAAGAAACATATGCTCCTTTCTCCGGATGAAAGGTTAAAATAAAGTAATATTTTATTTATTTATTTACTGGAAAAGAACCATCTGTTTTGCCAAAATAATACAATAATTCATTAAAGCAGTATCAATTAGGCTTCTCCAAGGCCTCAGGTCCGGCGCAGATCAGTGAAAGCATGCTGGCTTGCACAGTTTGAGTTGAGGGGCTGCAGTCAAGCTGCTCGGGCTGTGTGAAGTCTCTGATACGGAGTCCTGCCACCTGTTTGGCCCTCATCTCTTCACTGCTCAGCCAGGCGCAAGATGAAGCACTTTACATCTTACTGATCATCCTCCTCCTCCTCATCACTCTTCATAACACCCCTCCCATCGCTTCTGTAATCTGCTAAGCAAAATGAGCAATGCCCCGATCTTTCTGCCACCTCCCCAAAAGCAAAGACACACTTCATTTCAATTTGGCCATGACAGTGATGAGAACACACACAGCCCCCCCCCGCCCTCTTCACAATGGGTGCTGCCACCTCGTTCTGTTCTAATGCAGGCTCATTCACAGGACCAGCGGGTGGCTGAAAAGTCAAACAAGAACTTAATGTTCTGTTACTTTCTTTTTTTGCAAAAGGAAATGTCATAAATCATTCAGTGATTAATATTTTTCATGGAAACACAGTGTTTTCAGCACCCGCCTGTGTTTTAGTTACAGTTAACGTTTAGTCTTGTAAAGTAATTGAGAGACAGAACAGTAAAAACTGACTGTAAAGTCTAAATTGGAAAATTACCGACAGAAAAGTTTGACTCCAGATAGACAATTGAGAAATCACTTTGCAGTACAGGGAAAAAAAAGTACATTTTTTAATACATCTTCTTTTCCTTTTTTTATTTTCTTTTTATATATATATATAAATGATCAATTACTGTATGTCTGTTTCATGTTTTTGGGGCGGGAGAACATTTTTCCTTATAACTAACTTTTTTTTATACAATGTTTTTGTTATTAAAAAATTTAGTCTAAAGTTTTTTTTACATCATTGATCATGACTAAGCTTCATAATTAAAATAATAGAAATGGTGTTGAATTTCAGACTTATGGATTGGTTTGTTTTAACAAACTCCTTATGAGAAGTCTTAAGTCAAGGACATGAAATGAGCGAGTTCAAGAATGCAAGTTTTGGAGACGCTCAAACCTTGAGGAGTTCTGGAAGTCAAGTTTTGAGGCAATTTTAAATATTCTCGGACATCAAATTGAGTCCTGTGCCAACATAAGAATATTTGGCATCCCCAACCCCAAGACAAAGCTGTCAAAGCAAAAAAAAAAAAAAAAATTTAATTCTCATCAGTCATCGCACGACGACTGATGCTACTACTTTGGAAGAGGTCCACCTCACCATCCCCAATGTCTTGGCTCTACAACACCATGCCCCTTTTAAAAATAGAGAAAATAAAATTCTCATTGAAAGGCTCAAAAGAACAGTTTAATCAATAATGGAACCCATTACTTAATCATTTTAAAACACTACCAGCAGAACCTTAAATTGTCACATCGGTGAGGGGAAGAAAGGGAGTAAGCACATCCACATCTTTGTTTTTAAATTTATTGTCATGAATCAGTACCTTGTGTCCCCCACTGGACATCAGTGGGATCAATCACCTGAGGACCAATATTTCCTGGGTGTCCTCACCACACTTCCCATCAGCCCCTTCTGTCACTCCCAGAAGCCCCACAGCCGTTTTCCATCTGCAATCACTCCCAGCAGTGTTTAGTCAGAGCAGTGCCAAGTCTTGTTTGTGCCACTGCCTGCATCACTGAGCATTCCTCTACAGCAGGGGTATTCAAATCCAGGCCTCGAGGGCCGGTGTCCTACATGTTTTCCAACCAACCTTCCATTGAAGCTCCTTATTGGCTAAACATACCTGATCCTGGAAATTAGCAGCAGATAAGGCAGAATTTCTGGAAAACCTACAGCAGAGAGGCCCAAATCCAGGCCTCGAGGGTCAGCTTCCTGTAGGTTTTCCAGAAATCCTGCCTTATCTGCTGCTAATTTCCAGGATCAGGTATGTTTAGCCAATAAGGAGCTTCAATGGAAGGTTGGTTGGAAAACATGTAGGACACCGGCCCTCGAGGCCTGGATTTGAATACCCCTGCTCTACAGTTAGAAGAGGTTTGGTGCGAGATGTTGAATCGGTGGAAATCCCGTTAATCTTTCTCTAGGTTTTTTCTTTCCCAGCTTTTTCAGATAAATGTACACATTCTCTCCCCCATCTTGTCATACGTAGATGTATTGTTCAGGCCCTCACTTTATAATGTTTTTGGGTGTCCCCAACTCTGCGTTCTTTGACGTCCTTCCCAACCCTCAGGATGTGGTACCAGGTGCAGGTACTGGTTCCGGGAGGTTTCACGAGGAAGTTGAGAACCCCTGATTTAATGAGAACAGCCAGCACATCAAAAAACAATGAGTTTGGGATACCCAAAACGTCAAAATGCAGCGCTGTGGGGGCCCAAACCAAATGTCCATATATGATGAGTTGGGAGTGAGAATGCGTTGGATACATGAAAGACTTGGTGTCATATAATTCCAGCTGGTCATAAACCCCAATTATTAATTTCTCCACCATGATCAAATTTCAAAAGGTTGGTACTTCTGTGAATTGAAAGAGACGCCATTCACACTTCTCTACCAACTGAGAGTGGTTGATTGGTCAGAGTTTGAACTGGTTTGACTTGTAATGTGCGTTCAATGACATTTTGTACCAGAAAACACTTGTAGTTTTGTGTGAATGCAAACATTTTGAACGTGAAAGCCCAAACGCCCAAATTTACATAGACTTTTCATTGTAAGTGGCCACTTGAACGCATGTTATCAAGGGCGGTGTGAATTTAGCTTCGAAAGGACAGCGACAACAGTTTCCTCAAACAATTAAGCAATATTACTGGCTTCATAAAAGTACATTTCTACTGTAAACCATTTGTTGTCAAAGCAGACATAGTGGAGTCCCAACTTTAAGCAGTAGATGTATTATTTATGTCACTTTTTTCTGTCAACTAATTTGAAATATATTAGTTAGAGCTGTAGAGAGCCCTGAGGATTTGCATTTTAATTATACATTTTGATTCACTGGGCTTGATTACTTTCAGTCTCTGGCAGCAGGTTAATTGTGTGAACTCAGTTCTGCAACACTTTGGACTCCATGCTGGTGGTGTGAACGCTATAATGAGGTTTTGTTGTCCCAGAATTATTTGTTCCCTTTCTATTGTTACACACAAAGCAGATGCATTTCATCCTTTTCTTCACTTTGAGGGATTGATCACTTTGCTCTCGCATAGCCTCATTAATGACGCCACATCAGAGGTGAAAATTGAGTTCCTTCTGTGTTTTGGTATTGAGGAAGTGGCAGAACAGAAGGCAAGAATTTCCCTTTCTGTTTATTGGGGAGGTTTCTCAGTGATTTTCATCAACTGACTCCCATGGATGGCTAGTCAGCTCAGCTCACCCTGTTCTGCACAGACCCGGTCCACTGGGAGCCCTGCTTAGCTCACTGTGCAGAGAGGAGGAATTAGTGTGGGTTTTCAAAGGAAAGATGGTGGAGGGATCTGCTTCGTATCGGAAATCACTGCTGCTCGCAGATCCCAGAAGGCGAGAGCAGTGCTCATTTGTAAACATAGTGGGTGTGAAAGGACATGGACTGAGCATGTCATTAAGATTTGCTTAGTGATTTATTTTTTTTCAGTAAAAATCTTCCTTTTGTTTTTATTTGTGTGTTATTTGTAGTTTGTCTTTGGTCATGTGGGACTGAGTGGGTTAAAGCAGTTTTCAATAATATCAAATATCTTAAATCAATGTATCCTTAAAATTATTCTGTCATTGCCTGGCTGAGACTTTAGAGACAAAATTCTCATTTAAATTCTATTTTTTTTGTGTGTGTCTTATTTCCATCTCATCACTTCCTGACATTTGGTCAGAGACCCTTCATGTTTGCCTTCTACATATGGGACATCCCCTGAAATGCCACTTTCAAATGCTCCGGGAAATGTCATTCAACTGATTATTTCTTTTTGTTTAGGGAGGGTCTGCACCAATAATAGATGCAAGAGGTTAAAAAAATGGAGTCTAGACAAAAGAAGGATCATCACTCCAAAGTCAGGTCTTACATTTGACTTCCATGTTGATGTTTTTCTGTTTTACCATTGCAATCGGACCATTTCTTCCATATTAGGGTATATTCAAAGAATAATGGAAGTGCAACGCTTTGCAATCCTTGTCAAGATAGTTCACTTTTTTAAACTTTATATTTCAATGACCAGTTTTTTTTGTTAGGCAAACTGCAAGGTGGTTGCTAAGGAGACAGTACCTAAGAAGGTACCTGATAAGTGTCAATGACATCGATTGTCCAGAAAACAGTCTGCGGATCAATGTGCATCTCGTTCAAAATTGTTTTAATGAGCCTGCAATCATCTAATCACATTTCAATGAGTTGCTGTGTCTCATTGTCACTCCGCTACTCTGTTTACATCCCGCTATATGGTGGCCAGTTTAGTCCATTGTCCCACTGCGAGCGTGGAGCCTATTCAGACTGAGGAAACTCAGAGTGAACCGGAGCTCAGTCGATATGAAACAAACCGAAACCCCTTCTAAAGATGGGTCAGAGAGCGGTTCTTGGTGCCGGACCACGGTCGGTTTGGGTGTATTCAGACTGAAAATGTGTTCTGGATTATCGGGGGAAACAAACTCTGGTTCACTTTAAGGGAAAAAAATGTGTCAAGTTTGAATACAGCCGTAAAGAACAGCAAAATGTCCTTCCTTTTTTAGGGCTCCAGCTGTTTTTTTTTTTTTTTTTTCAGCTCTGGTTTTGGCTTTCTGGTTCTCTACAAACAATGTTGGCTTTCATTTTTGCTACATAAAAAAAGAAAAGAAAATCTTCCTTCCTTTTCTCCTTTGAACATTTAGCTTCTGTCTTCCTCTGTGAACAATACAAAAACCTCTTCCTCTGCTTTCTGCTGTTGTTCTTTATAACTGTGCAAATAAATCTCATTAAACAGGTTTCTTTATTGCTTCTATTGTCTTTTCACGTTTTGCTCTCTAAACCCACTATTATGTCAAATATAAGACACAATGAAGTATTATAAAAATTAAAAAAAAAACACATCTATATATTTTTACCTCTCAGCCTATTTAAGTTATACCAGAGCAAAAAATCATTCTTACGTTGCTCAATATGCAAAACAGATTCATTTTTAGTCCACAAAAAAGAAGTTCCCTGATTTCAGGAGACTTAACCCTATAACCTTATAAACATTCATATCATATTTATGACTCTCCTATCTATTTGGCTGATCCAAACTTCCCTTAAAATCCCATTCTATATAATTTCTGCCCTGTAGTTCACTATCATTCCACTAGGGGCAGAAGAGAGGCTTTTCCTGCTCTTTTCAAAATGGCTGCTTCCATTAAAGCCCAAAAGTACTTTTGGCGGGATTTTTTTTTTTTTTTTTGGCTAATTTTCACAACTTTATGATGGTAAAAACTTTTCTATTGTTGTTCATTTTATTAAATGACTATTTGTTGTATTGAAATAATGCAAAATTTGTTGATAATTCTTTGTAATACAGTTACACCAAGGTAAATTAGATTAAATTAGACACAGAGGGTAAATGATTTTCCCCCCAAACACTCATCAGTATTTTTGCATCTTAAACATTGTTCTGTATAATTGACACTACATATATCACTTAAAACAATGATATTGCAAAATGTGCATTGTGGATTTCATCAAATGGTTAAAAAAACATCTTAATTCCATTATTATTATTATTATTATTATTATTATTATTACTACTATTATTATTATTTGTAGTGTGGATTACATGGTTAAGTAGCAAAATGTTATTGGGAACCTGACCAAAAACAAAAACTAAAATGCTTCTGTAGCAAATAAAAATATATCTCTCCATTGTTGTTTAATAGTTTATTCTCTCTTTATATATATTCACCAATTCGTCCAGAGCTTTCCCTCCCCTGTGTGGACCCCCCTGCAGAACAGTCCAGCTTCAAACATCTGAAACCTAACCTTTCCATCAGTGGCCATCAGTCAAACTCTAAATGTCAAATATGGATCTTTCTGAAGAGGCTTCCAATCAGCTCTACTTTTGATGTGTCTATACATTGAGACTCAGAATGTGTTGCTGATCTGTCCCATTGTGTGAGGGTGGGTGATTTGTAAAAAACAAAAAAAAGGGGGATGGTTGCAGGAGACCCCATCTGGTCAGACCCCCTCATCCTGGCAGCTCCCACCCCAGTGGCTTAGGATGCTCCCCACTCATCAGGAGCCATCAAAGGGTGGCTGCCCACCAGCACGCCCTAAGTGGCCTGCCAGCCCTCCGAATCCCTCGCCTCCATAATGAGACGAGGGATTCACAGAAAGCTTGCAGCTCTTCAATCATTCAACCACCCAGAAGTCCCAAGGTGACCACCTCTGTTACAGACTGCACTGAATAAATCTGACACTGAATCCAACAAAGACATGATCTCCAGCACAGCAGAAGCTCTGTCCATGTCCTCACAAACTGAAAAGTATCAGTTTTGGCAGAACGTGATTTGAATGCAAACTCTGCTCTGCATTTTTTTTTTTCTCAACACAGGCCCTTCAAAATATAAGTCTGTGTATTCCTGATTCACACTCAGAGGAGAAAGATATCTTTACAGAGCGTTGCATCAGCACTGACGCATAAAAGCCGCATTAGGCACGATTCTCAACTCTTTCACTTACATTTACAAACCTGCATAAGATATGTTCATTCACTCAATTGTAACCATTTTTTCTGCTTCTTTTCAGTGACAGTTTCCAGTCCATCTAAAACTGCTCACAGGCTTTCTTTTCTTCTTTTGAATGATCTGATTTTCTGGGTGGTTCATAAAAACTGTTATATGTCCATGCCATGTTGATAAAAGGTATATTAAACTTTTCTTTTCATTTGCTTTACATTAATTCTTCGCAATTACACTGTGTCTATTAGATTCATAAATGTGTGAATAATTCTAAAATAATAATAATAAACGATTGGTCATTGAAAAACATGGCAACGAATGCGAACAAAACTTTGATTTACACCAGAGACTAGGGATGCAAGAAAATTCAATGTGAAACTGAACTTTTCAATACGCCTTTGACAATTCAATACATTTTTCACAATACACATTTATTTATTCAGTACCACTATGAGATACCTTAAGGGTGTCTGCTGCAAAAATCTCTGCCAGAAACTTTCTTTTTTTGCAAAAAAATGTAAAGGACCGACAGCTAAAGAATACTGCATTTTACCTTTGTTGCTGTTCTTTATTTGGATTTCAAAGTAAGTCAGTTCTAAATATTTTAAATTGGTTCCATTTAGATTGTGTAGCTGTCAAAATTTTAGAGAACTCCTTAAATTGTTGCAGTTCTTATGTGTTGTTCACAAGTTTACAAGAGTTGTATTTAAATGTGATTCTCCAATAATTGCCAAGAACTGTGCACTTCAAAAAATCTGAATTTTTGTTATGGTATCTCTCTTTGCAAAAATAATTAATGGAAATGCAGCAATTGTTTTAGCAAACCTCAGAATGGTATGAGTAATAGGGCTACATTTAGTGAAGCTGAAAAGTGAAGAGCATTTCTATTACATAATTTTAGCAAAATAATATTTAAATGTGTTGCACATTCAGGGATGCACTGCATGCGGGTTCTTGAACGTGCTTTTGGGATCCGGAGTTCACACCAGACTGTCACTCAATTGAAAGACTTGGTGACACATAATTCCAGCCAGACACAAACTGCAATTATTAATTTCTCCTTTACAATCAATTGTAATGGTTGGTACTTCTGTGTATTGGACGCCACCCATGTGTTTTTACCAAACCCAAGTCCCTCATTGTTCAGAGTTCATCTGGATTAAGTTTCTAGTTTCTACACTGTTCACACTTTTTGTATGCAGAGCCTGAAAATAGACTTAAAAATCGTCAAAGCGATGTGTGATCACCAAAGGTTTAATGCGGAAGCTTAAAACGCATGTATAGAATTTCATTGGAAGTGCATACTTGAACCATTGACTTTATGTAGACACCTGGACTGAGTAAGTGTGACATCATCCATAGACAATGATTAGCTCCAGTTCTCTATATTCAGTCAATGGCTTGAACATGCATTTTGGAGCCCAGTGTGAACAAAGTACAGCTTTTTCCTTATCTTTTAGCCAAGTTAACTTATTAGCCTTGAATGTAAATGGGTTGACATGATCATTTTATTTTTACTCATGAGTTTTTGTGAGACAACAAACAAAGAAAACTACCATTCAATCATAACACAATTCTTTAGTGTGAAAAACCTACCTACCATAAAGAAATTTAATGCATTGACAAACAAAACAATTCAGTAAGTTAAAAAAAAGTCCAATAAACATTTACAAGCGACTTTTTGACATTAATAAAGCTCAATATAGTGTCTTTTGTGACATCTCATTTTTCCAAACAGCAGTTAATAGTTTTATTGTAATTAATTGTCCCAGTCTAACACAATTAAACCCATTGTGTGCTCCAAAAATATTTAAAAGATAACAAAAATTATAAACCCAATGTACACAGGGATTGAATGATTTGCCCTGATTGAGTGAAATCATTCAGAGAAATAATTGCTGTAGCTCTAATTAGTATTTGCTTCGTTTTGTCATATTCACTGCAAGTTTGGTCGCAAATATTATTAAAAATGTCGCTGTTAGTCATATTTGGTATTACAGCTTGATTAAAACATATGCTCTCATGCATTTGATGATCAAACCAGAAACATTTAGTTAGTTCATTCAGCAAAATTATAATAACTAAAATTAAACTACATTAAATTTTATTTGTGGAAATCCTACAACTCTAAAAGATTTAGTTTAAGGTAAATGAAGACAATGAGGATTTTTTTATTATGTTGTCTTCGTACGAGGTCGTACGCTCTTTAAATACTTTTTTTTAAAATAAATGTTATTATTATTAAACTATGAGTGGATCTAGCTGACGCATTTGTGACTTAAATTGATGTAGATTAACTAGGTCATAATGTAATGATGTAATCAAATATAGTTTTTTTTATTAACTTGAAAACATTTTTTAAGGTGAAAACCCATTTTGGATTTATTTATCCATAAAATCTGACCAGAAGTGAAAAATTAATCAGTACATTTGAACAAAAAATAATAAAAAGGTTTTAAAAAAACAAGTATGGATTTTATGAGTCATTGTTAAACCTTGACAGTGAAAACTTATATCTTAAAACTTATATTTTAATTTAGATTTTTTCTCAGAATGCGCGTTTTTTGTTTTACTTCTCTTTAAATTGAGAATTTGACGTAACCGTTAAATACTTAGTAAATTGAGAACAAAACCTTTCATGGCTGAATAATTAAACACTATTAGTTGAAGGGTAACAAAGGGAGAAGTAGTGAAGGACTTCAGACAGAAACTACTTCATCATTGCAGCATGAATAGAGTCGTGTGAGACATGACGGTCCTTCCCGGTACGCAGGACTGTATTACTTTGTGAGTCATGATTCATCAACTTTCAACAATGTTACATGATGGTAAAATAAAACCCCAGACGTCACAATAGAAACAGTTTATCATCACAGTTATCTTTTGGATGGATAGAGGCAGAACGTGACCCTTTCTTTGTTCCCCTCCCTCGAGTCTTTTCTTCTGTTGCTCCAGTTGACAGAGAATGATACCGAGTCAGACGCTCATCTAAACCTGTACACCAGAGATAAAGAACATTTTTGATTTTTACCATGAAAAACATAAATCCATAGAGTCATTATGAACAGCTAAAAGAGACTTACATGATCTAACAGTCAGGTTTTATCACCTATTGACTAAAGTACTAAAAGTATATTCATCTGTGCTGTATACAGAGCCATGGAAAGGACATTTAAAAAGATTTTCCCTCAAATAAAACATTTGTGGCCTTGGACTGGTATTTTGTATGCAGAAATGAGCATTTTGTGGCCACAATATACTATTTTATATGCATGAATTTATATTAATATGGTGATATATTAGCATTTTATTAGCAGTTTGTGTGCAGAAAATAACATTTTGTGGGCACAAATTAGCATTTTGTGTACACAAATGGGTATTTAGTATCAGGGCGACCATGAAGCAGAAGTGGAGCAGTCGACCTCTGATTGGGAGATTGCAGGATCGGTTCCTGTTTTGCACGCCGTTTACATGTGTTAAAGTGACCTTGAGCAAGACACTGAACCCCACATTGCTCCTGGTGGTTATAGGTTGGTTCCAGTGTTTGGCAGCTGACCGACTATCAGTGTGTGGGCAATTGGTATGTGGGTATTTTGACTGTAAAGTGCTTTGGATTTTCTAAGAAGGCAGAAAAGCGCTATAAATATACAGTATTTACCATTTATTTTGTGTGCGTCTTTTAGCATTTTTTGTGCACAAATGAGTATTTTATGCACACAAATTATCATTTTGTGGATAAAAATAAGCATTTTATGCACACAAACCATCATGTTGTGTGCACAAATTAGCATTTTGTGCAACAAATTATAATTTTATGCACACACATCAAAATGTGTACACAAATTAGCATTTGTGTGCAAAAGTTAGTGTTTTATGCACACAAATCATCATGTTGTATGCGCAAATTAGAATTTTGTGTGCACAAATGTGGGCATATTTTAGCATTTGGGTGCACCAATAAGTATTTTATGCACAGAAGTGATCTTTTTTTTGTGGAAAGAAAATAGCAATTTGTGTGCACAAATTAGTATTTTAGTGGGTTATTGTCAGTTCTTACTGCTATTTTTTGGACACAAATTGATGAGTTGTGTTCATAAAAATAATAATTTGAACCCACAAAATGCTAATATATGCACACAAACACTGACTATTAATTTGAGGGAATATCAGTGTTTTTTCTTTGTCTGAACTACTTTGTACCCCCCACATATTGATACATTTCTAAAAAAAAAAAAGTACTGATTTTTGCAATAATTCATACACAAATTTGGGATGAACACATGCACATCCACTGTTCAAAGACATGAGTGCAGAAAAGCCTCTCCAGCATCTGCTTCACTGTCATTACCCTCTTCAAAGCAATTCAACTGTCATGATGTTACAGCTCTGTTATTGGACATAATTGGTCCTGGTCTCCTTTTACTCAAAGCTCTCAGAAAAACAGTTTGTGTTTTATTCATAGACTGAAGCAAAATGAAGTACCTAAGTGAAGGTATTAGGGACCATTAAACCCCAAGTGCCTCCTGCTCTTTATCTTTCTTTTGTCATTTTTATTCCGTTCACACTCTGGTAAAATTTGTTGGAAGAAGTACCTTTCAAATTTGATGCTTCGTTACGAGTTAATGAGGAGAAAAAAAAAAATCTGAAATGATTCACACAAGTGATTCAACTTGTGTTGATTTACAGACTAAGACAGGTAAATCTTTTGCTAAAGTTAGTTTACCCTTTTCTTAAATTACTCAACATGTCACAAGGTATTTTACAACGAAACAATATTGTTGCAAGAAATGGGTGGTTTGCTTTTATTTTTGTAGTCAGTATTAGCAGAACCACCATGTCTAGAAATCTTTCTGATTGAGATTGCAGCATCATTTCTCCAAAATGAGCAACATGTTGCAACCAATGAGGTTAACTTGCAACAAGTTATAGATGTGATTTGGCACAACGTAGAGCTCAAGTTTAATATTCTATTAAAAGCCTAATCCAAAAACGGTAAAATGTATTTATTTGACATGTCACTACATTTACAGATCATATTAGAATAAACTGTATTTTAAGCACTATAGGTTTCACTGGAGATTTAGGCTCTTTTTTAGTCTATTTTTGTCATAAGGCACGACAAATTATAAGGCACATTAAAAACTGACATGTCTCACTCAGTCAGACTTTCGCTGAATCCGAATTCTTTTTTTTTTCCTACACCCCAACAGATTCACCACACACTGGTGCAGTGGGTGAGAAACACTGCCCATGATGGATGTCAGCTTGGCCAACACTCCCTCTCACCCACTTCCTCCACAGAGTCCAATAATCAGCACAGGTCAGATCTGGTCCTCCTGAGCAGCTTCTGAAGTCTCTGATACTGTTAGTATTTTACAATAGAATTTTCCAACGTTGTCCAAACTGTCTATCCCAGACAAGCTTGTTGGTCTACATACAGTGCATCCTGTTGAGAAAGGCTAGAAGTCATATTTGTCTAGTTTTTGTGTCAATTTAGCCTTTTTTTCCCAACTGTGGAGGCAATAGATTTTTTGTATTTTCCAAAATCCAGCGATTCAGCTTTATTGAAGTGTAGTTTGTTCAGTTCTGCTTTCTGACAGATCCACTGTCCTGTAAAATAGCAAAGATCACTCAAGTGCAACTCCTTCATTCACTGTGAAGTCTGACTGTTGACAAGCGACCTGGGTGACTTTACCACGAGCCGTTATCAATCACCTTCGTCTAAAGTGAATTAATTCCAGATTAGTGTGTGAGGCTGTAATTAGATTTCATGAGCGGGGAGTTAAGAGGCTGAAGCCGAGCTTTGTGGAGCAGCACTGTGCTATGAAAGCACATTGTGAACCAGGGAGTAGATAAGCATGAGAGGGACCTTCAGTTCTTTGGATAGTAAAGACGAATGAAGGAGGTTGCTGGGTTGAAAATTTGTATCGATTCCTCGGCGAGGAGGAAGAGAGTCAGGTGATAAACTTGGCTCACTTAAGTTGAAAATCAATGCGGGTTTTAAGTCTTCCTGCGGAAATAAGCAACAATTACCTGGAACACAGCAGAAGAACTGCAGCTGATAATTACATCTCACACAAGCGGGTCAGGAGCCGCGCTGACTGACTGCATTTCCAATGTGACATGGTGGCTAATACAATTTAGCATGCTGAATGCTCGTTTTAGCCCAGCCGTGTACCTTTTGGCCAGGTTATTTTCTCTTCAATCATGTTGACCTTTATCTCTGTGGATAAAGGCGGTGTGAGCTGATGGCATCAGTCAACAAGAGCAGAAACACGAGAACATTTAGTGTTGATCAGGATGTTTATGGTTCATTTGCCCTGTTCAAATATTGTAGCACTCTTGTCCGAAGACAGAAAACTTCATTATCCATTACGCTGGTGACATATTTTTAAGGTGAAACAGTGGGAGTTTATGTTTTTAGTTTTTTGAATTTATCGAGGTTTTAGTTTTGTTGTTTTTTTTTTGTTTGTTTTTTTCCAGAGTTTAGTCCAATGCTACTTGAATGTTTTCATCACTCTTCCAGTGATACGAGGTTATTTAGGTCTTTATTACTTGTGATTTTGATAATTACACTTATTAAAAACTCAAAATTCAATGTTTAGCCTGGTAGAAAATCTATGGACTGTTGTCAAAAGAAACAGAAGACAATTCAGATTATTTGAAGGTTATCAAGACAACCTGTTAAACTATTACATATACAGGGTACAAACCTGATGAACTTGTTTATGCCACACCCCTTTGGTTTAATGGAGCCCAACCGCTAAAGTTAACGTTTTTGAAAGCCTGACATTTGTGTTGAAAACATCCTTAATTGATCGTTACGTGTGATATTTGTATTTTATAAAACACTAAATTATAACTGTCAAAATGACTAGAAACAAATATCTAATATGGGCTGTCTGTGCACAAAATACTGTCTTTAAACGTGAAGAGTACCAACATAATACTAGTATAAGTATATAATATAATATATATTTTAATCCTTTGACATGTTTTACTAAAAGGGGGATCCTGAAATACTTTCATGCCAAATTTGGTACTTGTACCACAAAATGCATTAATATTTTAAGAACCGGCTCCACTAAAAAAGGTAATTTAGTGTAGTAACATATGTAGCAGAATCTATTTCTGGAGTTACTTTTGTTCTTTGTGTGCATGTTTTTTGAATCTGTCTCCATAAAGTAACAGCAATCCAAGTAAGCACCACAATGCAAAAACATAAAACCTCACCAAGTATTTTTGTCTAGTTTCTAGTGTAAATATCTTATTACTCTTAATTTAAGACAATATTAACTTTTCAGTAAGCTAAAAATGACTTGTTTTAAGACAAATCTTAAACATCTTGTTGGGTCGTTTTATCTTGAAAATACGTTATTTAGGATAGTTTCCTAAATAGTTTTTTTAAGCAGAAGCCTTGTTTGTGAATAGATTTGGACTTGTGTAATTTTTTTCAGATAGTTTGGTCTACTTCAGTCTTTAGGATAGCATTGTTATTTTTATTATTATCATTTTTAATAAATGTTTACATTGTCAAAATACTTTCCTGGTATAAAAGCAATGTTTTTTCCTCTCATTGTTAACTGGACAAAATGTTCTCATATTCATATTTGAACCCATCCTTCCATCCTGTTGTTTCCTGTACACCTGCCTTTGACTTCCAGCTGCATGATGGGATCGGCACACGAGTTAGGTGTGTGTTCACACTGCACACAGAAGTTGAGTGGACTCTTCAAACCCATTAGCAGAGGTTGTAGTGTAATTGCAGGCTGATTGCTGGCCTTCAAAGCGCATACCTCTGAGCTTCTCTGAGATGAATTTCACAGGTTTCGTGTGATTTGCTCTAATAGCAACTGTCTGTCATGCAAAAATGCTAATTTGCCTCTATGGAAACGACATAACAGAAATTTGCCACTAACATCCAATCTTAAAGATACAATATGGAGAGATCACAGATTGTTTTCCACTACTGACAAAAAAAACACTTTGTATGATCCATCTGGTCCACAAATATGACATTTTTTGTCCTGTAAACATGAGAAAACCACTACCTCAATGTAATGAACCCATTCTGAAACTAAAGTAACAATGATATATTAGCAGCAGTAATTCCAGAATAAGGAATGGTGTTGATTGGACAAAGTAAACCACAAAGGGAGTATATAGAGAGAAGGGAATGAGTAGGAAAAAGGCTTCAGTGATGGAGAGTGAGATGGAGACTGCAGGTCATAAAATAGGAGTTTGAATCACTGTGCAGCTTTCCCCTCCAGCCACAGCTGCTTTACACACTGAATCTTTTTATGTACAAGTGCCTGCAGTCCTCCACCGAGAGCCAAACCCACAAAGAGCCCTCACAGCTTCAGGCCGGTGGAGACGTGACACAATCAATAGACTCTCCCCTCCCAGCTTCTTCATTCGGGTTATGTCGATGTGGATGGTCTCCCACCTTTACTACTTGGTGAAACTTTATACTCACAAACATGTAATGCCAAAAAAAGAAAGTATGGAGAATGATCAAGTTGATTTTTATTTATTTATGTTTGTAGAAATCCACCTGTCAAAGTTCATAACTTGTAAGAATCCAAAACAAGCTAAAAGAACAGCTCAAGATTCATCTGTACTTATTTAGCTGTTTTTTAAATATGTTAAATGTTTAAATATATTAAAAAAAGACTATAAATGTAATTTGGTTCCATTATTGGTGATCATGGTTGTATTGTTATTGGCATGAGTGGAGGAAGGGTTAGAGAGGCCACAGCCACACCTAGAAATATGTTGGTTTTATGTTGGCAATCTGTGTTGGTGAAGATTAAGATACAATTTGTCACTTTATGGAGCACAGATGCTGCAAAACTGATTCTGAATTTTGTTTTACTGCAGAGATGTCTGAGTCTATGACTTTGACTTTGTCGAAACTGAAAATCTGGCTCAACGTAGTACGCATGCCTCGGGGCAGAGGGCACTAGTGAGTCCTGAGAATGTGACACCGCACCTAAAGAATAATAGAGTTAGTGGTAGCAAGTCAAGTGCAGCTATCCAGTTATTCTTTACTATTGTTTAGCAGCACTTTCTAAATTGAGGATTCCATGCTTAAACCCAAATATTTGTGGAGATTCGTCACTTGTAGTGATCTCCATGGAGACGGAGTCTTTTTACTGAAGAAAGAAAATAAAGACTTCTACAAACAGATTATTCATGAGTTTCTTCAGAAGGAGCAACACCCAGACTTCATCTATAAGTAAAAGTAAGTCAACAACTACAATTTTGGTGATTTTTTTTTCCTATGCTAGTTTGTAAATAGAAAGTTTTGAACAACACACTTTAACTGTTGTCAATCAAATAGTGAATAAGCTACTCTATAGGGGTTCATTTGTTTGTAAATCTGACTGATGATGTTGGTGTTTACCAGCCGTGAACCTCACTGTACTTCGCTCCCTCCAACCTAATATTACAGCGGCAACAAAAAACGAGAACAATTTCGGAACTATCCAGCTGAACAGTTTGATCCAGATGCCATTCGGGACAAAGAAAACAAAAATGTACTTGGATCTATTTGCATGCAAGTGGAATGCATTAGAATGGAGTTTGACTGTAGTTTTTATGTCCAAATTAAAATCCCTTTCAAAAAGCATTTTTTTTTTAAATCTTGTTTTAATTCACAAAGATTTGAACAACGAAATACTCAGAAATGCAATTTTATTATTAATTTTCTTCCAATATGTCCTCTATTGCACGAAAAATGCCTCTAGAAATTGTTAAAAACACACAAAATAAACTTAGGTCTTTAACAGAAGAAATACTAAACATTTTTTACTTTAAAAAAATACAATCTTTGTGTGAATGCATTTCCTAAGATCTAATCGTATGGTTGCAAAAACTGCATGTAGATTTCAAACTTTTTTTTCCTTTAGGTAAATTAAATATATTTAACATTGCATTTATTATGACAAGGTGGCACTTTGAATATTTGCATTTCTCATTTTGAGAATTTGTTTCTAAGTTCTCCACCTTTTAGTGGCAACAATATCATTAACTTATTCAAAATCTATAAATAAAAGTATTTCCCTTTCATTAGTATTTTCTATCTTTGCTGCAATGCTAATGATTCAAATAGTGTTGTATTCGACTCAATGAACTAGCTTTAAGCATTAAGAAGACTGTGAGCCAATGAACTTTCCCTGATAAAGAAATGATCTATAGGTGGAGCTGAATATGCAAACAACATTTATGGTGTATTAGGTATCACATCAGGCTGAAATTCTTGCAGTAGGGACACAAGGGAACGACCAAATAAGGAGTGTCATAAGACGGAATCAAATCATCTTTCACTCTGTAATTTGGTGTTGACTGTTTGATATTCTGATCTGTGATTATTGATGCTTTCCTCCAGTTTTCCAGACAGTTATTGTGACGGAGAAAACAATAAAAACACCAGGTTCTACTGCGAGACACTTTCATCTGCTTTATTGTATATTTTTTTTAAATCCATGAAAAGTCTGCTGCATGCAAGGATTTTTTTTTTTATAACTTTTGCTTGAAAAACTATTTGCCCATGTGATTAAAAATGCTCAAGGACACAGATGTCTTTTCTGTCTCCTGATTTTATGCAAATGCTGTGCTTATATTTAAATATACATAAGCTGAAAAAGCACAAATGCTATTTCCCTTTTTTGTGGATGTCTTTTTGTTATTTTTAGCTGGCCACAATAACTTTCATAATACTGGCGAATTTGCAGGCTGTTTTTAAGTTGTTTACTTTCAAGATACAGATTTTGTAATCACAATTGATTAAATGAAATATTTGTAAATTGATTTTGTTCACATTTTTATTGTGTGCAATATTCCAGTTAAAAGAGCATGACAATACCCTAATATTTGCACCATTTCCAGATTCCTTGACTGATATGAAATTCAGAATGCTGCTATTTATCTGAAATCCGACTGTGGAATGACAAATATCCTGCAGGACTTTCAAACTAATCTATACCCCCTAATTAAGCTCCTAACTGGATTAATAAAACATCAAACTGTACACTGACACCAGTCACTTAATGGAGTGGACATCAGCATTAAGTGCAGCCTTTAACTGAGCTGTCTGGCACTCCCGGCCTCAGTCCCTCTGCCAGACTGAATATATAAATCCTGCAGAGCTGCAGGTGAAATAAAAACGGATCCACCAACTGAAAAATTTCCATTTAACTGCTGGCTGCTCTTTGCACATTTATAACCAAAGGCTATTTGTCTCTGCATTGTTTTGTTGTTTTTTTCCTGCACAAAAGAACAAGAAAAGCTTCTACTTCTGTCCACTGGAGATTAAAAGTCAAGCCTTCCTAGTTTTCTCCTGGCCCACTGATTCCTCTTGAGTTATGATCTTTCATGCTATGCACTATTCACATAAAGCTTAATACTCAAAGTCCAATTTCTAGAAGAGTAAAATAAAACAGTTAAGGGAACAAAGTGATTCTAAAGAATAATTAGTCAGTTTGAAATAGACCTTTCTTGTAATCTGGCCTGTATTAAAAATTACAAGTTTGTTCCTGCACACAATGGCGTTCATAATTCACAGGAACATAGATAGCATGTTTGTGCTAACGTGTCATAAACATGCAGAGTCAATGGCCCAGTCAAAATTCTTCCCTTCTCCCTAGCCCTCCCCCTTTCCCTTGATTTAGCCCTCCAAACAGAGTTATAAAAAAATAGTGTCTCAAATTTCAGAGGTCACTTTCATTCGATGACGTCACCAATAATCGCCAGTCGGCTAGCATTAGCGCGGAGCTTCCAGCGCTTAAATATACATGACAACAGCGTTTTATATCTTTAAAAAGGTGATCCTACAAGATAAAATTATTACTTACATACTTACAATGTAAACGTCTGAAGGACTTTATATCCCTCCACTTGGAGGGTGAAATTTAAAAAATAATTCCGGACATACTTGCATTTAAACGGCCCCTTCAATTGGAGAGAAAGGGAAGAATTCGGATTGGGCCAACCTGTCTTTCCATTAGTACAAATATTTGATATAGTCGTTTTGGCTTTGACCAGAGTTTAATCATTTTTTTTATCATAGTCTGCTTCAGGGGCGGAGCTACGGGGGGTAAGGGGGGGGACAGCTGCCCCCCACCTTTTGAATTAATATTACTATCATTTTTATTAGAATTTGTTTCAAACATTTTAATAGTATTTTTTATGGCACATCTATTGCATGATAATAGTAACAATAATAGCAACAATAACAAAAAATAATCCAGAATAATGTTTGAAAGGGATCAGGCAGAAGCTTATCTTATTTAAGTCTGTCCCTTAAAAAAGAAAAGAAAGCAAAACTGAATAAACAAATCAAAAGAAACAAAAGAAAAAAAAACTTACTTTTTCAGCATACCAATGTTAATTTATTAATAATAATTATAGCTTAATAATTTTAATGGGGAAACAAGTTAATCATGTTACACCACTAGCACCGCAATTTATGTTATTCTGTATTTCTGTACTTTGCTTATATGATTTGTTTGTAAGTACATTTAAACTTGTATATGTTTTTGCATTGTTTTGGTTTTGAATCTAAGCTGTTTTAGATTTTTGGTCCAGACACAGAGAAATAAAAAAAGTGAAATCGTTTGTGTTTGGTTTTTGATGGTATTAGTTTAGATTTTCCAGTTGCTCTTAGTTTATGGGAATTTTCTTTACCTATATCTAAATTCTGCATATTGTATTGAAATTAAATGCCATGTACATTTTTAATAGTGTCTGATATTGTATTAAAAACTGTAATTTTAATAATTTAGATTGTATAAAAAGTTGGTTAGTATGTTCTAAACACTCTGCTTTGTGTATTATTCTTGAGAAAGATAAAACAATATATAATCAACACAACCTTCTTTAAGCATTAGAAATTGCCCCACAGGTAAATAGCTGCAATTTTAATGATAATAACAATAATAAAACAATTCCCCCTTCCTGCCCCCCATAAAATGTTATACCTCGGCCACTGTTTGTTTATTTTTCCTACCTTTATATATTTCTATTTTGCCAGTTTTACATGAAAATCTTTACTTCAGGTTTGTGAGCAGTTCATTATACTCAATGATATTGAAATGTGTTGCTTTGTGTTTTGTCTGGAGGCTATTTTTCCTATTTAGATTTAAAATAAAGGACTTAATATTCTGGATGTTGGTTTGTTATGAGAAGATAACATTTTTAGAAACTGGAGACCAAAATGTGTTTTTTATTTTTTTTCGGCATGCGAAAACCAAACTGCCAGATAAGAAAATCAAATCGGTTCTGAAATTGTATCTGCAATTATGCAAAACAAAACAAGTCAATGCGTAAACAAATCAGCGTTCTTGTTGACCCGTTTTTGTGACCAGACTGCTTTTCGTTTGGCCCACTTGTCCTCTTTTGACACCTTTGAAGTGTTGCAATAATGTTGCAAAGCTGCTTATCTAGTGTTTGTTTGTCTACGGTCGAGGTTTAGGTCTGCAGCTCTGTTTTTTTATCCTGCTCTTTATCCTTTTTATATATATACAAAAGGGGGTGTCTTTGTAAATAAGCAAAGTTATGTGATTTTTATAATTTATAATATGAAACAAATAAACTTGTTTCCATTTTTAGTCAAGCTAGTTAAGTAAATAACCTTGATTCGAAAGTAGGACTCAGCTTCTTGTATTTTGCTTTCTTTTTCAGTTCCAACAATGGCTAAATAAGGTTTTTAGTTCCAAATAAACAACAAAGTGAAGCGCAAAGCCTGGCTGCCCTTTATCGAACAGCCCTGCAGTCCCTGTGGCACAATTGACCTTATGTCCTTCACACGGCCAAGAGATATTGCTTTGTCAAGTCAATTTTCTTCACCAACTATAGTCTTGAGTGTCTGGCTGTCTTGGTTGTTGTCATACACTTTCTAAAGAAGGATTAAACTCTGTGTAAAGGACAAAGACGGATATCAAAAGTTAGAAACGTAATCTGCTGGTGGAGATGCTTCACTTCTCTGATCAGAGTCTCATTTAGGTGTCAAAATCCAAGGAATTGGTCTGAGGATAATTAATACCAATGTCTCCATTTTTTTGTTGAGTTAGGATTTTATCATCCTTATCACTTTATTGCCTCAGTGATAAAGGAGAAAATGATGTAGAGACGGACATTTTTCTGTCTCCAATTGAGACAGCTGAACAGGATAGTTAAGATAGAAGAGTTTAATATCTCAAACTCATGATAAACAGCAATGAGTCTGGACCTGGTAAACACTATATTGTGGTTATACCTTATGTCTTAGTTACAAAGGGTGGATATGGGCTGTCTGCAGGCACAAACATGGGCAAACTTGTACTGGGCACACAGGTGGCCCACTTCAAAGGTCATAGAAGTGAATCCGTAGAGCACAAATGTTCCTGCACAGTGCAAACCTCCATAAGTCCTAAATACGCACAACTTGCTTATCCTTACAAATACTTCACAATAAACTTACCACACAATAATGGTATGATCCACTGCAAGACGTACCTTGACTCCTCTAAAGATGCAGCCACTCTTATCTACAACCCTCCACGGCCCAATCAACCCAAAAACACGCAACACACATTGTTACGGCTGTGGCCGTAATTTGTCATATTTTTATGGAGACACTTGTTGTGCTTTTGTTACATTTCTTATTTTATTTACCTCTATGTTAGGCCCTGCACCCCTAGACCACATGGGGTGTAACATAAATAGAGGTCAACTCCCCATAAAGGCTGGATGTGAGTAAGGCCTGGTGTGCACATAATATGTAGTGAGTGAGATCTCCAACAGCAGTGCATAATTTTAAAGCAACTGAGGGTGTATTCAGACTAGACACATTTGGCTTATGTAAAGTGAACCAGACTGAACCAGGCACTATAGTCTGAATACGTCCTCAAACCTATTTTTTTAGGTGGTCTCGGTTCTTTTTCAATCAGACTGAGCTCAGGTTTGCTTTGTGTTCCCTCAGTCTGAACAGGCTCCATGCTCAGAAAAAGAACAACTGGACAATAATGGCCATTGTAGGCAGTCATTATGGGATGTGAACATAGTAGGAAAGAGGCCAAAGTAGCTGTAAAAAGTGTTGTACCTGACGTTAAAACAGACATTCAAAATTGTTCAGC
>NC_050524.1:10492544-10508505 GCF_002922805.2 Oryzias melastigma | reverse complement strand
ACTTTATTTATATTGATTATGTTTTATTTTATTTATTTGTTTTTCTTTGTCGTACTTATATTATTCTTTCTGTTGCTGCTCTTCCTCGCCCCAGTAATTCCAGCCCAATGACTGAAGAGATCTTCAGTCTTCAGAAATATTTGGTTGACAGCAGTCGAAATACAGACCAAACGCAAGGTTCAGGACTCGATCCGGACCAAATTGCGAGGACTTGGTCTGCAACAACCGAATTTCTCATCTGTATCCACCTAAAGATAGTCTAACTTTTGTGGCCAGTTGTGAGAAAAGATTTATCTCAATGTGAAAGTTAAATCAAAACAACGTGAAAAAAAAAGATGGTGATCATCAATAATTAATGACTTGGTAAAAAATACAGAGAAAAGATATTCAAAGACAGCTAAGGTGATTCCAACAAGTAAAATAAAGTGAAAATGCCTAAAATCTGTACAAAAACTATTATGAAATCTCAAAAGCATACAATAAATTGTGTTCAGAACATCATGCTTCTCCTACCAAATGGAATTTTAGTCAGTTATCTCCTCAACATTAACACAGCTGGTACAACAGCGTGACTCTGAAATTGTTAGAAGATATTTCATGATAAGAAGGGTTGGATGTCTTTAAAAAAGTGTTTAGTTGCTGCAGTATCAGCTTCTCTGTCCATGGAGAGCCTCTGTTCAATGTAGACATTGGTCAAATTCAAATGCAAATCCGTTCCCTCACAGTGATTCCACATGGGAGAGTTATTAGCTGTCAGTAATGAACGGCAGAGATTGTACATGTGTATATCTAGAAGAAACGGGAAATTATAAAAAAAAAAAATGAAATAAATTAATGAGAATGGAATAAATTGAAGGGCCTGCAGTTGTAAAATTCATAAGTGTGACCTGTGAGCATAGGAGGTTTGATTGACCATAGCCTTTATGTTTGTGTGTCATGTGTGTGATTGTTCCTCCTGCAAGGAATGAATATGATTTGAATTGGTCCACCTGGGACCCTCATCCCATCCGGCTTCCACATCGAAAGCTCAGGCGTTTTTATGAATGTCATCTATTTCCGAACAGAGACGTATGAATGTAGACAACTATAGCTGTCCACAGAGAAAGGAAGAAGTAAAAAAGTAGTAAAAGCTGGAGTCGCCACATTTCATTTCTTTGGCTCTGGTATGATGATGTTTGGAAACAACAGAACATTTCCTGAACAACTGATTTGGATGTTGGTCTCATGGATACAAAAGAACTTTTTATTTTTTGTGTTGGTTCTTAGAAGTTCTCATTGGAAAGATGCCCAGTGTTCCCAGCTTCAGCACTCTAATGATGTCAGTGAACATAACGGGGCAGAAAATAATTAACACTCCCAGATGATAAATGCCTTTTCCGCTACTTTACAGCTTGCATATGTCTGATACTGCCTACTAGGCTGTATGCTGATGTGAAAGCTATTAAGTCAGAAGCAAGATAATCTCCTTAGAGGTTAAACCTGCATCTCGCCAGGTCTTTCGCTCCATTCCTGCTTTTCTCTCTTTCACTGAAACCTGCAGCTCAACAACAGTGACCTCCAGCTTCCACAGGGAATCAGGCAAGGCTGAGGGGGGAAATGAGAAAGAGAGGAGCAGAGATACAGCACTGTGTGAGACAAAGGTGTATATTTGTGTCTGTATGTGGCTGGAATGTCAATGAGCTGCGGTGCTTCACAAACCGACTACAAATGTGCCCATTCATTACTGTTCCAACTTGTTCCATTTTCTCTGGGAATGCTGTCTGCTGCAGGCCTCAGCGATGCGGCAGACAGACTGCAGTGCGACTGATCAACCACTCATCGTATACAATGAGATCTGTCATACCAGATGACATTAACATGACAGGAGCGCATGTTGAAGTCACTACACCGAGTTGTAACCCACTGCGTGATTTGAGTGTGGCTCCAAGCCGGAGCTGGGTTTACATTTGACCTTTACACACAAACACCTCTGGGCTGCTGAATTTACACATTGCTTACCTCTGCTACATGCAGTTACACCGCTGTGTGGAGGTGATTGATAGTGTGCATTGTGAGCAAAGTGTGAGAGGATTTTATGAACCATTTCAATAATAAGACATATATTCACATGAACTGGAAGGCTATTTCATTAGAAGGCAGAGTGTGCTGGTTCACGCCGAGGTGAAAAGTCAAGTGCATGAAATTCGCTGTGGCTGAGTTTTAATCAAGACAGAAATTAATTCTCACCGCTACTGTATGGGAGATGTACTCTATCAAACACGTGACAGACGAATGATTGGAAAGGAATTTGGTGTCTCGTTCAGTAAAATGAGAATGAATTAGTTAAGTATGACTCTTCTTTTTCTTGACTCCCCCTACACTGTTGACATTAGAAACGACTCCAGATTGGTTACTAAGTAGAGTGAAAACACTTGAAATATTCTTTAAAGGTTGTGTCTCACTGCCACTATGTAAAATTTGCTCATTTTGCATGCAGGAAATTGGTCATACTTGGAAAAAGTGATATGAATTTTTTACAGATAAATCACGAATGAACCACGTTAAAACCACGGAAAAAGTACAAATAAACCACACAAGGAACATGTAAACTCGTGCTTCATTGAATTTCTTCTCTTTGACATTCAGAGTACTGGGCAGAAATCACGTCAGCACCCACCGCAGGCCTTCACTATCCTTTTTTTTTATTTCAGAGGTTTAAACGGCCCACGGACTGCATCCGGCCTGCTAGATGGTTTAATCCGGTCCAGTCATAAAGAGAAATAACATAAGGATTTTTTTTTTTTAAAGCAAGTTTGTAGCCCATTTCTGTGGTGAATTATGGATATTTAAAGAAATGGCCGCAATGTGCATTTCCACCACTAGGGGAAGGAAAAGAAACATATCAAGAGATCTAGAAATAAACAGCATTTCTTTGCAATACTTGCCATGTCTAGGTAAGATGCAGTTAGGTCATGCATCAATGGTGTGTGATTATTACACTATATGTGCAATTCTTTAGGGATTTGTGTGTCAATTGTGTAATTTTAACATTATATGTGTGCTATATACCCAATATAAAAGCTACGCAACGCAATTTTGGTAGATGCATGAAAAGTCCGTCAGACATGGAACAGCCGTGGAAAGCCACAAAATTGAGTATGCATCTTGCAAAGATCACACACAATACCATAAAATTTACATGAACAATGGAGTATGAACTACGGAAAAATGCATAAACTTCATAATTCTCAACCATTCAAAAAATTCACATAAAGAACAATCGGCTGAGACCGTCGACGGACATCTGCACACATCGATGCATGGAAACACAATTTGAATTGGGTATATTGTGCACATATCATGAGAGTCGGATATTACATATGCAGATAAAGCACAAATTGCACATAGTGGCATTGTGATGCATTCTTAAGGACAAAATAAAAAAGATAACTTAATGCGTTTTTAAATGTGTTAAAAGTGACAAAGATTTTCCTCATGCAAAAACTTTTATTCATTAAAGATGAAAAAAAAGGAAAGCAAAAATGTTTGGTTGGTCAGAAGCAAATTCATTAGGTAATTAGTCTTTTTTAAAGTTTAGTAAAACTTGTTAACATGTAAGTGCCCAACAAGCTGTTCTTTGTCCTGTGTCGTCCATTTTTTTCTGATAATGCTCACTCTGTCATGCATTATCCCTCTTATACCATAGTCACTTTGAAACAACTCTTTAATACATGATACAACGCTTTGTCATGATAGCGGCTGCAGAGCCAGCACCGGCCTGGACTGCAGCGATAAGGGAAAGTGATATGTGCTGATCGATATGACGTTTAACAAAGCGTCAGCTCAGAGAGAAAGTTCATCTCTTAATGTTTTTGTCCAGGCGATGAAGCAAATAACTAACTTTCCTCCTCGTGTTTCCTCCTCCGTAGATTATTTTCTCTCTTTCTCTTCTGCTACATTCCAGTCTTCAGCGTGACTACGCTAACTCCTGACCATGTCGGCAACATATTGAGAAAAAACGTTCGTCAGCCGTGTTATTCACAATAACACCCAATCTTGTTTGCAACTTGCAAAAAAATAAAAAAAAATAAAAAAAACAAGAAAAAAATTGACAATTTGGACAACTACAGTTAATCCATATGGTACTCTGAATTATAAATCGCACTGTCATTTTTTAAAGAAACTATTAAGGCTTTTAATTTTCTTCTACCCACTCCTTTTCAAGCACATTATTTGCTTCACTTGTATATTTTTGCATTTTTTCAATTCTTATATTTGTATTTTTAGATTCTTATGCTTATTTTGTATTTTTGTACTTTTAAATTCTCATGCTTGTATTTTTAAATACTTATTTTTTTTTTCATTTTGTGTTTGTGTTTTAAACAAAGAACAATTAAAAAAAGTGTGGAAAACATGGTAATTGGAGAACATGAGATCCAATCACGGTCTTGTTTAAAAAGTTTCTAATTCTAGTCCTAGTTTTCTGATTTCCTCTGCTGGAACATCATTCTATGAAGTTCTTGGAAGTGAATAAAGTCTTTAAGGGTTGCTGTGCTTGTTTTTGGAACTAAGGTGAATCGAGCCTTTGTGCGTTTGTGGTGCTGACTGTTACAAAGCAATTTGTGAATGTGTGGGTGAAAACATCAGGACCCTATTACGACGGTGCACAGTAATGAAGTGCTGGGTGGGCTGGTCTGTGTCTTGCTGAGTTAAGATAAAGAGGCTGTGGAGCAGAAGATGTAATTAGCTATATTTAGCGCCACCAGCACAGGGCCTAAAGCACACAGAGACTGTCACAACTCAGTAATTATACCTGCCTCCTCATTACACGCATCTAAGTCAAAGACTCACCGAAAAAAAAATAAGAAAAGGAACCAAAGATGTCTTTGAACTTTAAGGAATCTGTCATTCTAGGAAGAAAAATGTATTTTCCTGCTGCCAATCTCCAAAAAAGAAACAACAGAGATGTTTTGTGTAATTTTTATTGCTGTTGTCATGCAATATTTCCATTTCCAGGAGGATTTTTTTTTTTTCGTAAGTTGTGCCACCAGTGTTAATGGAAAAATTTAGTGGAAAAAAACCCCATTTCTGCCTGCACTTTCCCATCATCATTAGTTGTTAGCTGCTATTTGCCCGCTTTTCTGCTCCCCTAAACATTAGGAAGCTCGAAGCTAAAAGTCTGCAAGACATCAACATGCAACAGATGTTTAGATCCTGAGATGCTATCGGAGCAGAAATCTCAATAAAAAAGAACATTCCTCCCAAAAATGCTTTTTTTAAGCTTTCAGATGTGCTTTGAGGTTTTTTTTTTTGTGACACTTTCTACCCTCATCTAAGTGTGTTTTCTATTTTGCGTGACATGCAGTTTGTCCATCGAGGTGGAAATAAGAAAAGATGTTTATGCATAATCTTTTTAAAAAGGGTTTTTTGCCAAAGAGTTTAGTAAAGTTGCTGTTGTGTTTAAAAGTTGCGAGCTTAAGCATAAATAGTAAAGTTCTAATTTATTTTTTCTTCTCAATAAGCCACTAATATAAAAGGTAATAGAGTGTTTGTTAATGTCTAATATGTGCAAAAACAATGTCACAACACAATTTTAATAAACATAAAGGCTAAATGGCGTTGAAACTGATTTCAATTTAATTTTTGAAAAACTCACAGAGGAAACAACATTTTTTATGAGATCTACTTTGGAAGTCATTCATGTAATCACTGTAGTAGTAAATATTCAGATACAAGCCAGAAAACCACAGCTTTGACTGAGCAATTTGAAATGAAAGTGATGTTGAAAATTGGTGCCAATTTATTAAAGGTATATGAATCACTCCTTGCAATAAAACTGTTATTCTTTTGACATTAATTTGGTAAATTTTCCTCCATTACACTTTTTTTTTTGCTATAAAAGGATTTTGAAAGCAGCTATAAAGAACTGATTATTTCCAAAAATTGGTTTAATAAATAAACACAACAAAGGATGATTTACTTGCCAAGTAGCTTCTTAATTTGTACTACTGCTGAAATCAAGGGAGAGAGTAAATTATGCATTAAAAACATTAATCATAAAACTCGATATGCCTAAAAAATATCTTGTTATTTTGATTTCACTGCAAAAGGAGCTAGAGAACACCAAAATTAAAAGGAAAATGGCTAGAAAGGGTCAAATAATGTCCATGTAGCAGATAAGTTTTACTTTACACTCACTTACTGACTTTACACTTAAAATTGATTTTTTTATCCATCCACCCATCAAGGCACAAATAAACTCAAAAAGCAAACTTTTACATAAAATGACGTATAGTTAAATGTCATACAGTTCAATAGGATTTTTTTTTACCTCCATCAAGTTGTGTTTTTTGAGTTTCATGTACCTAACTGTACATTTTGATTACAGTGACAAAAAACTAACATAAAAAGTGGAAATGACTCATTTTAGAAATAAACATGAACAAATATAATATAAGTTGATCCATCTTAATAAATCTCATAATATCTAATGAAGTTATTCTTAGGACCAAAAAAATCAACATTTTGTTTTCATAAATAATCACAATGTCTATTTTTTATTGATATAACATTTAAACAGTATCCTTAAAACTAAACCAAGAATATACTGTAAATCAAGCAGTTTGAGTTTTTTGAGGATAAAATATATTTTTTAAGCCATAGAGAAAATAGATTTTGATCAGTTTTAATAATAATCTCCTGATATCCTAATGATACTTAAAAGTTTGATTGTAAAGGTGTATAACAAAGATGAGTCAAAACATCTTAAGACCGAGTGAAATATGCCTAAAAACAAGGTTGAAATCTTTGCAAGTATCAAAAGTTTGCAGTGTAGAAGCCCAGTACATCTTTATATTTAAATTTCTCTTTCAGAACTTTTTTATTTATTTATTTATTTTTTTAGCAAAGGCAAAACTTGTGAGGCATAAAAGCAAAAGCAAGTGATTTCTTCAAGCCCCGTTTGGATCTTGGCTCTTTGAGAAGAGATGAAGATGTAACAGACTCGGCCAAGAAAATCTGCAGGAAAAGAAAAGGCAGCAGTTTGGAGAAAAACCCAGCACACAGATGGACAGCAAAGACGTGAAATGTGCTGCAGAAATTGCTTGTGAAGTTGTGTGATCACGTCCAAGCAAAAAAAAAAAAACACACTAAAGCAAACTTCCACTGCTACAATCCAGAATTTGATGGCACAAATCAGATGATGGCAAAGATGTCATCCATCTAACTCCCTTTAGATGTTGTTGGTTGATTTTATTCATTTGAACTAAAAAAAGGAGAAAAAGCTGGAAGGTGATCAGAGAAATCTCTGTATTGAATATTTTAACAGCAATTCTGTCAACACATTATATAGTAAAAAAAAAAGATGAGATTTATTATTAATTTGCGGAAATTGAAAGACATCCTCATTATTGTGGATTATTTCTTGATCCACATCCCTGACATTTTATCTTTCCATTCCAAAAACACCCATCTATATATCTTTAAAGCCCCTAAACAAGTACTTCAAAGGTAAATGTATGCTAATTATCCATCGCAGACAAGGCGTGGAGCTACAATGATATATGGCTTTATTGGAGCAGGTGAGCTTGCTCTTTGAGAGATAACCCTTTCTATGCAAACGAGAAAGTGTTATCCATCCTGATAGCCTTATCTTAATATGCAGGAGGAGTTTGCCGCTCCGCAATGTTGTAATAAGGAGAAAGAGAAAGATGAAATAATAAAATGAGACATGCACTCCCGCATTACCATATAGATAACCAATACAGTACAAAGGAGCAAGTGAGTTTGCAATCAATAAGTAGGTGTGTTTACTCCCAAGAGTGAAGCTTCTTTTGGAAGAAAAGAAGATCAAAAAAGAATGAGAAAGAGAAATCAGTGGTGATTGCACACATAGATAAGAAGAGAAGGTGCTTTCGTTTTTACTGTTGCCCCTTTTTCAGTCAGAAGATAAAAGACTGCTTTGGATTTTTTTTCTTTTTTTTTTACGCCGCTACAGTTGAGACTGCGTTGCATCAGCCAAGGCACTCACTCATTTTGAGAGCTACTTTCAAAAGGCTGATTGGATAACCTTTCCAGAGCACACCTTGGGCTAAATTGTAGTGCATGTTTATAGGAACAGATCTGCTGCTCAGGCCAAGACCCATAAAACACATAATCCTTTATACTGACACATCCGATTGCGGGGAACTTGTCAAACGTTTCTTCAATCCATAAAATGCGCTCAGAGGGCTTTTACGCTGGAGTCAGCATGGATGGATGACTACTATTTACAGTATGCTGACCTACCAGGGAAACAGTCATACTGTAAAAGCACAGAGCTGTTCTTCAGCTGCCTGCTTTGTGGATAGTTACCCCCTACAAAAGCAGTCTCCATGATCTGCTTTCCATTTGTTAAAAAAAAGTAAATTTGTCAAACGTTAAAACCCATTTTTTAAATATATGTTAGATTATTTGCATGGTTTGGCCAGTTTCACATCGTATCTAAAATCATGCAGTCTAGTTCAAACTACAATGATCTTCTGAGTGGTGTTTATTTATTTTAGATGACACGATTGTCTCTAGTATTTACTTTTAACATGAGCAACATCTTACTTACTCGAATGCACAGGTGGTTAACAATTAGAGGAGGAAGGGGTGTGTCCATCCACTAAGAACATTTTTTAAAAAAGGGACATTGTATTCTCTTGTGCCGCAAGATATGACAGATAGGACATCTTTTAAGTAATTTTTCCTCCATTTCTATCCAGTTGTTCGCTCTCCCTGCCTCTCTTTGGCCCAATCCACATTCTTACTTTCTCCTACAAATGGAGAGTTATACAAAAACTGTGCCTCATAATTCAGACGTCACTTCCGCTCACTGACATCAAAAATAGTCCCCAGAGTTTCCACCACTTGAATATACATAACAACAGTGGTTGTATAACTTTAAAATGGTCATAACATAGCAAAAAGTCATTACTTATATTAAAATCTAAACGTTTCTTCCCTGCGGCACAGCGAGACACAGAACCCCCTCACCATGGAGGGCTCTGTATCCCTCCGCTTTCAGACAATCCTAGCTCTACAAATACCTCCACAAATGAAGGAGTAGGGAGAAAGGAAGAATCTGCATTGGGCTTTTGTTTGTGTCAAGTTTGGTTTGTCCAATAACTTTTTCTGTTAGTTTTCCTTATTTTCAGCATTTAAAAGACATTTGTCAAAAGTTTCCTCCACTCTAATAGCGGAAATAAATTCAAGTTAAATAACATGATTTGCACGAGATTGAACTACGGGCGTGTTACAGCCGAGGCCATAATCTTGTCTAGGTTGTATTTTTCTAACCCCCTCCAGCTTTACTTTGTCTGATATTGTTATGAGCTTTAATTTGGTCTTTGTATTTTTTGGCTGTTTTTGTGTATTTTAAGTTTTTCTGTAAACAAATACCCAGCTTATTTTGAGCCTGAGTTTGTTTGAGAGAGTTTTGGAGTTTTTGCTAACTTATTTTTTTTTCTTTTTCTACATTTATGTTACATATTTTAACAAGCCCCTAGACATGGGTGTAACATAAATCGGGGGCTCATCTACAATTGATTGTGTTTTTGTGACGGTGTTGGTTTCCAGTTTTCTCGGGCTGTAACAAGTATCTGAGAACCTGGATACTTACGATCTGATCCTGAAAATTCAAATACGAATATTTGTGACGTCCAAGATTGCTGGTTTGTAAATATAAGTAGAGTGGAGCAAAATATTATTTGGGGACAATGTATTTATTGCTCTAAAATGCAGAATAATGTTGGACTTTAAGTTTATAAACTAAAAAAAAGCCGAATGTGCATAGATACTGTCACCGGGAGTAAACAAATCTTTGAAATACAGTGTCTATGAAGCTTCCTGTTTTCAAAGTAAAACTAGCGGGTACTTTTTTCTGTTCAAAAAAAGAAACAGAAGTTCTGGTCACTGACGTAAGTTCTGAAAATAACAAATGAGCTTTGACACCAGAGCTTTAGAGTCAGTGTTTATGTTATTCTGGTCATCAATTCAATTATTGTAACTCCAGCGGATCCTGAAGCTCAGAAAAGCAGCCTTACACTGATATGAAGTGCTGCACTACGGGGGTGTGCATGGAATCAGCGTGAATCAGCTGATTCTGTTGGGAAGAAATGCAACTTTTTCTATCGGATTTTCACCAAAATGTCATTCTTAGAACGTAAAGTGATGCAGAATGTTGAGGATAGAAAATCTGTAAAGAATATTTTCAGGTTCTCTAGTTAAATGATCAAAAACAAGAAATATTTTTATGTTTTTTATGTTACTGATGAACTTAACCAGAAGGTTGACAAAAAGAAAAAGTTTAAATTAACAAACACCATTTCTTTCTAACTAAATCTTTGTGTTTTTATCAGTTTTTGTGATTCAAATATCCTGTTTAAGGTATATGATATTAATTTAATGAACATAGTTTTTATTTTCATACATTCAGTATAAAGACATATACATAGCAACAAACATATTAAAAATATATATTTTTTTGTCAATTTTGTCAGTCCTGTGTGACGTCACCAACAGTTGACACATTCTGCAGCGACTGGGCCAATGGGTATAATGTACAAACCAGCCCTTATACTCTGCAGAAACTAATAGTGTGAAAAATATGGTGATTACTTATTTAAAAAAGCTGACACATCAAGGATGTTGCTTTTTGATGCACAATTTAAAAGATAATTTCCTCTCCGATCATCTTTGGATCTCTTTTAAAAATGTCAGTAGTCTTTTAATTAGTTTTATGCCATTTTTAGCCCTAAACCTGTCATATTCTAGGGCATAGTTTCTGCAAAGGAGTCGTAGTTTCTTAAAAATTGACTCTAAGAAAACTCAGAGTTGTGAGTGAACTGTTGGTGAGGAGTAAGTCCACCCCACTTCCTGTCGCCAATCTGTTTTTACACTTTCCTGCTAGCTTATAGTTCACTACTCCAAGCTAATGGCGAGTAATACTGGCGCTATCAAGTAGTACAGTTTAAAGCCAGATTCCAACTCAGACAAGGAAAACGAAGACGTTCATGGATTTAGCCGTCCACAGTAGCGTTCCCTCACCTTTTTGTGGGGCCTAAGGGTTTCACCACAGTGTCATTTGGCTCTCAAGTGACTACAATTTCACAGAGAGAATCCAGTTGACTTCAAAACCAATAGATTTTTCAGAATAAAAGATTGTTCAGACATAATGTAGTCATTTTGCTACCCTGACTAAACTTTACAGCTCACGTAATCAAAGGTGTAACTAAGAGAATCTGGTTATTTTTCAAAATAAAAGATTTTTCGAAATTACAGATTGTCGAGACTCCAAAGAAAAAACTGATCCACGGATCGCTATCAGTCCACGTCTTGTGGTTGGTGACCCATGGTCTTTTCTTTATGTATTTAATGAGGAAAATGCCACAAGAATATATATATATATATATATATATATATAACTTTTTTTTTTTGGAATAAGTAAGAAAGAGTAAAAATCATAGAGCCTCTAGGTGTATTCCATTAGTTAAGTGTGAGAAATTTGCTCTCTAAATCTCATCCATCACCATGTGGGAGTGGTGAGCTCACAGCTGCACTCTGGAACCATTGAGGGGGGTATTACCCCCCCTCCCCACACCCACCCTCCATGCAGCCCCGTATGTTGAGTGGCAAACAGCAAGGCAGTAGATCTTCATTAAAAAAAAACAAAAAAAAACCTTACCATCACCTGACCGTTGGTTCAACCCCATAGCCTGTGGGTGGAGAAGCCACCATTTTTTTTACATTTAAATATTATGTATTATATAGTGCCGCCAAATTGTTCCTCTTTTTATTGGCTTTCTAAAATTACAACACAGTTGGAGTGTAGCAGTTTGAATCACAGCGGCCCGGACAATTCATTATGATTAATATCCATTCCGAGTTTGCTGAAAAATGTATTAATGGCCTCATATCACAGGAAACATAACGTAACAGCATGATTTAGTGACTTAAATATGCCTTCACTCAATTTTCTGTGGCACGGGCAGAAGCAGAGTGAGCAAATAAATGTTTTAAAATGTAAATGTCTGAAAGCACAGGGGCCCTCAGACTGCAGTGATTTATTCATCCAGTTCACCGTGTTGACTCATAGACAATGGGATGTGGCTCTATTTACTTCTAATTAGGGCTTTAATGTGTGATATTAAATACATCGCCATGTTCCAATTAGAAAACACCGGCAACATACATCATTTTAATTGATATCCACCTCCAGCCACATGGATGTACCAGAATCCAGCCTCTCCAAAATGATCTTTGCATGCAGAAAGACAAGGAGGTTTTTTTTTCTTTTTTTATTGGACAGCGCTCATTGAGTTAATGTTGTGTGTTTCTGCAGATGGTTGTATAGATCTGGATTTGTGTATTTTGCGAGCTATTAGATTTTTGAGACCAGCGGTACGGCTCCTCATTATAAACCTTGCATCTCCCATGATACCCCTGCTTTCTGTTTATTGGATGGAGATGCAAATGAAATCTTCCCCACGCATTTTGTTCAGGCAATCACACTTAATAAGCCATTGCATGGCGCAGCCAGGAAATGTAAGGATTTTTGATTGAGGCTTGATGAGTGAAAGTAATCTAAACTCCTGAAACAGAAAATGTGAGGGAAATAAATTCCTCAAGATGTTGCAAAATAAGATGGAGAGATTATATTAAAGAGGCTACAATCAATGTTTGTGTTGCTGTAATAAACTGTGCCATTCAGCACTCACTTTGTTACATCCTGACCGGATATTGTCCTCAAACAAAGACAATTTTACAGAATTCTACTTTTTTTTTTAAATTCACAGTAACTTTACAATTTCCTTTTACAATCATACCACTAATGGGATATTGGTAAAGAAATTGTGGTTTTCAAACCGCAAGAGAGCTCAATGTTTGTGAAGCACTATGCATGAGGAAGACGACAGCAGGAGCTGGATAAATATGAGTCTGCCATATGCTGCAGAACATTGGAATGTGGGGTTTAACACACGAATACAGTGTTAAAAGATTATCCACAGAAGTTGGTGTGCACCTCTTAAAAAGTAAACTCTGAATATTCACCTCGCTTCACCCCAAAACCAAACCTAATCAGCGTTAAACTGCATTATTAAAGACACAATCAAATTAAAATTGTGTTTTTTTGGTGTTGTTAACATGTTTCTCATGATGGAGGACATAGATAGAAAAGTTTCAGATTAAAACTGTGTTTTATGAGTATTTTCTTTATTCAAATCCGGATGGATCGGGGGAAGACATAAACCCGCGGTTCGAAAAAGCTCAGGTTTGTGATAAAAGTCTCCCTCCTCCACTACAATTCTGATGTATCTACTTGCAGGAAAATAGATTCATTAACCATTTTATTTTCCTCGCCTGAGCTGGCACCTGAATCAAAACTGTATGGTTGGATAGCTCCGATTTTATGCACAGTTTTTTGCTACGCTAATGTTAGCTTGGGCTTGTTAAGTGTAAACAAAGGGCTGATGGGAAATTAACTGGAGGCTAACCTCTGCGCAGTCCTGCCCACAACCCAATTTTTAATGATTTATTATTTATTTTTGATTGAAAAAAAAAATTATGATTTATAATGTATTTAACACAAAGTATGTCTTAAATAAACAACACAGGCTTTTTGATGTTGGCTATAAACTGTGTAATTAGTTAAAAGGCCATTGGGAACGGTTTTACATTTTTTTTTAAATAGAAAAAAATATAGTAAGAGTGAAATTTTAAGTCATTTACATCTTTTTCTTTACAAGCTTAGAGCATCTGCTCAAAGTTTTTTCAGACGCTGTTTGTTCGATCTGCTGTCAATAGATGTGTGAACCGTTCATAATATTGATTTACTTTCACACTGCACTTTTAAGGGTGGATCAAGCAACCTGGTTAATGTTATTGTAGTAGAAAACAAACATTTAATTATATTTTTTATTTAAAAAAAATCAATATTGCAATGAAAAGGTGACATTCCAATTTAGAGTCCTTTTGATTTTTTTTTTTTTTTCATTTTGCAGTTAATAAAACCGATAAACAGTTTCTGCAATATCTACCATATTAAAGAGTCATGGTGACACAGTCCAATCATATGGTCATTCAGAAACCCCCAGAACTCTCTCCTGGGTATTTCAGTTGTAAGTTTGGATCAATAGACCACACAGAGCTTGGACTATGAAGATATTGGAAATGCTGCTTATTTTTTTTTTAAACTAATTGCTGTCATTTTTCTTGAAGGGACATTTTTGTCTCATTGTACAGGTCTATGGTCATTTGAGATTTTTTTTTACGGATTAAAGTCTGATGTTTCTGAAAATCTCTCAAATTCGAATCACAAGTATGATCCAAAAAAATGTTTTCATCTAAAACAAACACCCGTGGTCAGATAAATCAATGATAAACACATTTTCAGATCACTTTTATTCTTATATTATTCTCTTTTCCCTCCCAAGGCTGCCTCTTACTGTGTTAATGCACTAGTTGACTTCCCGTTTGTGATTAAAACTATTTATATTTGCTGCTTCTTAGTTTCTTTGATTCAAAGTCAAATGAAGAAATTTGATTAGAATGAATAAATCTTTGTGTATTTTTTCCTACTTAACAGTTTTTGTTCTAGTCATAATTGCAGAACTGTGACCATCAAAATTCAATGGGTTTCACATTAGGTGAAATTGTGCCTCTTCTTTCCGGCTGCTTTCATTTTCATGTCTATTTAGTTGCCGTACAAACAGTGCTATTAAATTCAAATAGCTCAGAAAGAAAAGTGTATCCATCCATTACTGAAAATGAAAGTGGGCTTGTGCACACACATGTGTGTGTGTGTGTATGTGTGCATGTGGTTAAAATTCCAACAATATTGAGATTTATGGAGAACAGTTTGCACACATAACTTTATTAATATGCCTATTAGAATGTTTACAGACGTTCCTGCTTTTGTGCACACACAATTAGTCCTTGCAGTTCTGCTTGCCTGAAATAAATTGCATCCAAATGACAAGATGACATAAATGTTTTAGAATAAACATAAATAATTGAGTTCAGATCAAATGATTTTGATCAGTAGCTCAGGGGAAATGGGGCTGACTCTAGAAATAAGTCTGAGAATCCATCAGCACTTTTCTGGACCTAGTTAGATTGTATTGCGCGATCATCAGAGCCGAGGCTGATAAAGTGACTGTCGATCAATAACCATTTCTTATCTTTACCCTTCATCTTTCCTTTATTGAGGGGCAAAAGCTCTGTTCACAAGTGATTCTCCAGATAACCACCTGTTCAAGCCCGGACTGGCTGTTTGCCACTATAACAGCTGAACACCTCTGACTGTGAGGTATGTTTGCTTCCCCGCTTCTCAGCCAGTGGGAGGGCACACGGGTTGTGTTTATTATGTACTCTGCTTCTCTTCTCTCCTTCTGTATCTGCAGTTTTTGCGCATTCAGAGTCACGTGGGTCTGTGTGGGGTACAAAGACCACAGCGGGTTTTGGTGAGATGGATGTGCGACTGCACATGTGCTTGAGCTTAGCAGGAAACAACATTTACATGGAAACAAACAGTGAAAACAAACGTGTTATTTCTGATAGAATGGAAACTGAATATAAACCAATACTGAATTATTTATGTATATAATAACAATGTGGTGCAAGTTACTTCCAAACTGTACTAAATTTCAGATTATGTTTTTCTATTGTTCTAAAACAGAGGTCTGCAACCTGCGGCTCCAGAGCCACATGAGGCTCTTTTATCTCTCCATTCATTGGCTGTGCGCCTTAAAGTGTGGAAAATATGGTAGTTTCTTTTAGATGAAAACAAGGTACAGGAAGTATAGTGGGAGGATCAATACACAACTTTAGTCAGTTTAGCTTATGAATATGAAAACATTTAAAAAAGAGAGAACCATGTGACCAAAAAGAAAACCTGAGGCCTATGAGTTTAAAAAAAAATCAATATATTCAAAAGCAGTTGAATATGACCGATAACCGG